>NW_024412391.1:8346133-8403640 GCF_014898765.1 Herpailurus yagouaroundi | reverse complement strand
TGGGGCGCCTGGGTGGCGCAGTCGGTTAAGTGTCCGACTTCAACCAGGTCACGATCTCGCGGTCCATGAGTTCGAGCCCCGCGTCAGGCTCTGGGCTGATGGCTCAGAGCCTGGAGCCTGTTTCCGATTCTGTGTCTCCCTCTCTCTGCCCCTCCCCTGTTCATGCTCTGTCTCTCTCTGTCCCAAAAATAAATAAACGTTGAAAAAAAAAATTAAAAAAAATAAAAAAAAAATAAAAGAATGATACTCTCCCTTGTTAAATGGAGTGTTCTGTAAATGTCAGTTGAGTCAGGATGGTTGATTAATTGTTCAAATCTTTACACATCCTATTGATTTTCTGTTTATTTACTGAGAGGAATATTCAAGTCTCTACCTCTAATTGTGGATTTATCTATGCTTTTCAGTTTTGTCAGTTTTTGCTTCATGTATTTTGAAACTATTATTAGGCTAATACACCTTTAGGTTTGTTGTGTCTTTTTGAATAATTGGGCCCTTTATTATTTTGAACTGTCCTAGTAATGTCTTTTGCTTTCAAATCTTGATCTGATATTAATAAGGTCTTTTTAGCTTTTTTTAGATGTTAAAGTTGTATACTGTAAACTCCAGAGAAACCACTGGAGGGGAAAAAAGTATAACTAATAGTAGAAATAAAATGGAGTCCTAAATAATACTTAATCCAAAAGAAGGCAGGAAAAAAGGAATAAACAACAGATTGGACATAGAGAAAATAAATAGCATAGTGGTGTACCGATAATTATGTTAAATGTAACCCAGTGTACCAATAATTACATTAAATGTAAATGGTCTAAATATTCCAACTAAAAGGCAAAGATTGTGAGACTGGATTTTTTTTAAAAAGCAAGAGCTAGCTATAATAAATCTACTTTAGGGGCTGTAGGTGGCTCAGTCAGTTACACGTCCGAGTTCATCTCAAGGTCATGATCTCACGGCTTGTGAGTTCAAGTTCCACTTTGGGCTCTCTGCTGACAGCTCAGAGCCTGGAGCCTGCTTCAGATTCTGTGTCTCCCTCTCTCTCTGCCCCTCCCCTGCTTGCACTCTCTCAAAAATAAATAAACTTAAAAAAAAAACAACAAACTACTTTAAAGTGTTTATTTTGAGAGAGAGAATGCATATGAGCAGGGGTGGGGCAAAGAGGGAGAGAGAAAATCCCAAGCGGAGTCTGTGCTGTCAGCACAAAGCCCAGCGTGGGGCTTGGTCCCATGAAGCATGAGATCATGACCTGCACCAAATGCACCAAAATCAAGAGTCAGACGCTTCACCGACTGAGCCACCTAGTCTCCCCTGGAATCTACTTTAAATATAAATATATATTAAAGGTAATAGGATGGAAAAGAATATGCTGTGTAACCTTCTTAGTATTTTTGAAGTCTTAATGTTGAGGATTTCTTTATTATTTTTTTTAACTTAGATTTTATATTTTTATTACCTATTTTTTTTTTAAATAGAATTGATTGTCAAGTTAGTTAACATATAGTGTATACAGTGTGCTCTTGGCTTTGGGAGTAGATTTCCATGATTCATCACTTACATACAACACCCAGTGCTCAGCCCCAACAAGTGCCCTCCTCAATGCCCATTACCTATTTTCCCCTCTCCTCCGCGGCCCCCCCCCCCAACCCTCTGTTCTCTGTATTTAAGAGTCTCTTATGGTTTGCCTCCCTCTGTTTGAAACTGTTTTTTCCCCTTCCCTTCCCCCATGGTCTTCTGTTAAGTTTCTCAAATTAGCATTTCTTGAAATGTAATTAATACCAATCCAGAAAATAAACACTGAATTTTTATATTTTAAATGTTTATTTTGAGAGGGAGTGCACGCACGAGCGAAAGAGCAGAAAGAGAGGGAGAGAGAGAAAATCCCAAGCAGACTTCTCATTGCTAGCACAGAGCCAGATGTAGGGTTTGATCTCACGAACCATGAGATCATGACCTGAGCCAAAATCAAGAGTCAGATGCTTAACTGACTGGGCCACCCAGTTGCCCCAATTTTTAAATGCAGAGTATTTTATAGCTCATTTCCCCCAAAGACTCTGGTAGCGAACATAGTGATGTTATTACTTGCATGTTTTGTTTTCATGAAATTTCATGCATATGTATTTGAAGATTTTCTAGTATCACACAGTGGCTTAACGTCTTTAATCTGTTATATTTTGTCTGCATTTGATTTTTACTAAGGACAATACTTTAAAAAATGTGCTTGCCCATTTTAGATTGTGTTCAACTGCACATAAAAGAAAACTTAACTTACAGTGGGTTAACCAAAAAAGGGTTTTGTTGTTCTCCTTTAGTAAATACTCGTGGTTAGGGAGTCTGATATGGCAGCTCCATGATTCCATCTAGTATACAAGTTACTTACACCTTTATGTTCAGCCATCTTTATTATATGGATTCATCTTTATGTTTATCATTTTTTGGCGGTAATATGGCCACTATGCCTAAAGCCTTTCTTCTGCATAACTAGAAAAAGGAATAGTAAGGCACAAAAATTGAGTTGACTTGCCTCTGTGTATCATGTGTTTGTGTTTATCTTTTTTAAAAACTTTTATTTTGAAATATTTCCAGAGATACAAAAGAAATAGTATAAGGAATGCCCCTATATCCTTCACGTGGACTCCAAATATTAACATTTTTACCACATTTCCTTTTTTTTCTCCTATTGTATGTGTATTGTATGTGTAATGTTTGACATTAAGTTATAGATGTAAAGCCTCTTTATCCCCAAATACTCCAATGTGTATTTACTAAAAACAAGGATATTTTATTACATAAATGCAGTATAGTGATTTGAATCAGAAATTAAGATTAATACAATACTATTAATTGGAAGACTTTATTCAGATTCTTCTGAATTGTCCCACTAATGTTCTCTTTTATTAAAATTTTTTTCTTTGGGACCCCTAGGTGTTTTAGTCTGTTAAGTGTCTGACTCCTGATTCTGGCTCAGGTCATGATCTCACGGTTTGTGGGTTTCAGCCCTGCATTGGGCTCTGTGCTGATGGTGTGGATCTTGCTTGGATTCTCTCTTTCTCTCTCTCTCTCTCTCTCTCTCTCTCTCTCTCTCTCTCTCTCTCTCTCTCAAGATCAGTGAATAAATATAAAAATTTTTTTTCTTTGTTTAAGGTCCAGTTCAAGATCATATGCTGCATTTATTTGTTCATGTTCCTCTAGGCCTCTTTAATGTGGAACTTTAGTCTTTGGCATGATCTTGACAGTTTTGAAAAGTACAGGCTAATTATTTTGTAAAATGTTTTTCAGTTTGGGTTTGTCTGATTTTCTTCTTGATTAGAATTTTGACAGGAGTACCATTTAAGTAGTGTTATATGCATCAGAAGGCACATGCTAGTAATTTGTCCCATTTCTGGTGATATTGCCTCTTTTTCGACTGTGAAGTTACAGTGCTTTCCTTTTTGTAATAAGTGTCTTGGTATTGACACTTTTTTCTTTTTTTTAATGTTTATTTTTAAGAGAGAGACAGCATGCAAACAGGGAAGGGGAAGAGAGAGAGGGAGATACAGAATCTGAAGCCAGCTCCAGGCTCAGAGCCTGATACAGGGCTCAAACTCAAATGGTGAGATCATGACCTGAGCTGAAGTTGGATGCTTAACCAACTGATCCACCCAGGCGTCCCTTGGTATTGACATTTTTGAAACTGTAAATATTGTTTCCCATCACTTCTGATCCACAGGTGATAACAGCCATTAGTGATTTTTTATCTCAGCTTACTGACTCCCTTTGAAAGAACTTTTCTATATATTCCCTCCAGCAATGTCCACTTAAATATCTCTAAAGCCAAAGCTGCATAAAGGCTTGGAATACAATTTTTTTGTTTTTAAGTTTTTTTTTTTATTTTTTTTTATTTTGAGAGAGAGAGTGCATGCACATGCTCAAGCAGAGGTGGAGGGCAGAGAGAGGGAGAAAGAGAAAATCCTAAGTAGGCTCCACACCATCATTGCAGAGCCTGATGTGGGGCTCTATCTCACGAATCAAGAGTTGGACGCTTAACCAACTGAGCCACCTAGGTGCCCCAGGAAGTGTAATGTTTTTTTAGGTAGAGAGGTGGCTGTGTCAGACGATAACCAGAATATTTTCAGTAAGGAAAAATGATTGAGTGTAAGACATCTTACTATTGTTAAGGTACTTCCTCTCATTGCTTATAGAACTATTGCTTTTGGTGGAAAGTTATCATTTGTATGCCCTGTCCACATTTCCAAAGGGAAAAGAAATGACCTGTGGGTAAGAAGGCAGTGGAAGGAAACTGTAATAATACCAAAGACATTCATTCCCTCTCTGCCAGTGTGGGTGACTTTTTTCTTGATCCTTCACTGATGTATATAGTTTTGGGGTTGCTTCGTTTCATTTTTAACAAAAATTGCAGAAAAGAAAACCCAGAACACTGAGAAGGCCTTTCCGAAAGTCGTGTTCTATGTCGTGGTAGAATTCTTACAGTAGTTCTTGGCAAAATACAGTTTACTTCCATTGGATAGGTCCCAAGGACAGAGGATGAGGGTAATGGAAAACCCATGGATTTTCATAACAAAATAGCCATACTTTGCGTATTCATCAGAAAACTTTTCTTTATATGTACATAGTGTATTTTGTGTAGTGGTATGACTCAGTGAGGTTTATATGAATATTGTTTTTCTTACTTTTGTTCAGGAAGTTTATAGGAATTCTATGCCGGCTTCCAGTTTCCAACAACAGAAACTTCGAGTCTGTGAAGTCTGCTCTGCCTATTTAGGTCTTCATGATAATGATAGACGACTGGCTGATCATTTTGGGGGTAAACTGCACCTGGGATTTATTGAAATAAGAGAGAAACTTGAAGAATTAAAGGTACATTGGTAAATTAATATCCTTCACTTTATCTAATTTAATCACTCGTTGTTTTGATATGTATTAGTTATCTTTTTGTGTAATATCTTGGCTGAAATTCTGCTAACAATTCATACCAAATAGAGTAGGATTATCAATGGAGATAACAGTTGGTTTAATGGATGATGTCTGAAAAACAGACTTTAAATACTGTCCCCTTATTTTGGGGGATAGTGTTTTGTGTTGGATAGGACATTGAATTAGGAATCTTGCAAACTGAGTTCTGAACTAATTGTTTCATACAAATTCCCCCCAAATTTTTATTCTATTTTCTATAAAATAAACAGTATAATATTTACTTTAATTTTTTTTAATGTTTATTTTTGAGACAGAGACCGAGCGTGAACAGGGGAGGGGCAGCGAGAAAGGGAGACACAGAATCCGAAACAGGCTTCAGGCTCTGAGCTATCAGCACAGAGCCCGACGCAGGGCTCGAACCCACGAACTGTGAGATCATGACTGAGCCGAAGTCGGACGCTTAACCAACTGAGTCACCCAGGCGCCCCGTTATAATATTTACTTTAAAGGAAGATTGAGAAAATGAGTCTAGTACTAATTTTTTTGAAATATTTTGCAGTTCTTCATAACAAGCTTGTAGGACCTCTAGTTTTATTTTATGCTCCTACTCCTGTTTCAGAAAGGAATTAGAATGAAACCTATCTTTAAAAAAAGGACAGTTATTATCACTTAACATATATATACCACTATTGTGAGAAAGGCAGTACAGTTCCTACTCGTGCTGAATTCTTTTGAGAAGACAGGAAAACAACAAACAGGGTATTTCTAAAGAGGTTAAAGATCAGAATAAATGGATATAGTCAATTTACTTTTCAAGAATCTGGTGTGGCTATTGGTTGTTTTTTTCTTTTTTTACATTTATTCAGTTTTGAGAGAGACAAGCATGTGAGTGGGGGAGGGGCAAGAGAGAGAGGGAGACACAGAATCTGAATCAGGCTGCAGGCTCTGAGCTGTCAGCACAGAATCCGATGCAGGGCTTGAACTCAAAAACTGTGAGATCATGACCTGAGCCAAAGTCAGACAGTTAACTGACTGAGCCACTCAGGTGCCCCTGATGCAGCTAGTTTTTTTTTAAATTTTGGCACTGTAGCATTTTGTTATGAGCAGGAGACTGGCTCAAAGGTGGCAATCACCGGATAGTGACTTTTATTACTGAAATTAACCCAAGATCTATAGTTTCACATTTAAAATAATGTGGAGTCAGAAACACTTAGGGACGTCTCTGTATTTGTAATTAACAGTGAGCTCTTCTAAGTATTCTGAGTAACTGGGATGATTTGGGGTAAGTTTTTTTAAATGACTAAGTTTCACTATTTCACATGGTTACTGGGGTCTAAGTTAAAACTCAAAAATAGTACTGTTTGGGAATCTTTGCAGATACAGAGCTAGCAACAGGACTATTTAGCTTTTTACTGGTACTTTTTGAAGCAGCAGAATTGAGGTGGTAATTGGAAGTGACAGAAGACATTTTTATTTTGGAAATCATAGGGAATGGGAGCTTATAGTGATTTATACTGCTTAATGTTCTTTAAAAAATACAAAATAGGTGTACCTCGCTGGCTCAGTTGGCATGGCATATTCCTCTTGATCTCAGGGTCGTGGGTGTAGAGATTACTGGAAAAAAAAAAAAAGACTTGAAATATACAAAGTAATGCTTGAAAATATTCAAAGGAGAAAAGTCTTGTAGAAATGATTTTGAAATATTAAGTCATGAAGAAACATGAGATTTTACAAATGTTCCCCAGAAGGGGGGAAGAAACATTTTGGAAACTAGACTTGCATAATGATTTTACCCAGTAAAAGTTTTAATTGAACTGTTATTAAACAGATTTTGATGTTACCTGTGCTATATTGGGAACCACATGTCGTAGAGTGTAGGATAATTCTTATTAAGAATGGACTCAGTAACTAATGCTTCTCATTTTTTATTATTTGAATTGTCATTGTCTTTTAAGAGAGTTGTAGCTGAGAAACAGGAGAAAAGAAATCAGGAACGCCTGAAACGAAGAGAAGAAAGAGAGAGAGAAGAAAGGGAGAAGCTGAGGAGGTATGGAGTGATGAACTGAATAGTCCAACTATCTGATGTTGAATGTCCCTGGCTCTAAAAAGAGATGTGATTAATACAGGATTTTCGTTGTTACTAAATCTGCATGTGGGAAATTTCTGTTTACTCTTAAAAGTATTACTATGTGAGACAGTGTTTACAAAAATGTTAACTTACAGCCATTTAAATCAGGGTGATTTCCTTCAACATGTATGGAGGAGTGAGTAAAGAGTCACATCCTTATTTTTTGTAAGATTTACTACAAAGCTCTTTCTAGCCCTCTGGTTTTCATAATGGCTGCGTTTGTACCAGATTGGTATAAAACTATTTTTATTTTTGTGATCTGCTTTATTCTTAGTTTGGGTTTTGTTTGTTTCATTGGTTATCTTACATTGTGCTTTGATTCTGTATTTCTTCAGTTCTAGGAGCTATAAACTTTTAAGATTGTATTAATTTAATAATAGCTAAATGTATGCAATTTTTATATTGGTATTCATTAGTTGATAAAGTCATATTCTTCATATTTAGTAAACATTTGAACATTAGTGTTCTGAGCCACTTTTACCCATTGGCAGCAAATTGTGTGGCATCGTGGTGGGAACCTTCTTTGAACTCACGTACATAACTTCTTTAACAACTTCAGGATGGACAGATATGCCACAAAAGAATTATGTGTAGTTCTCATTTATAGTGTTTCCTTAATTGTATTACACATCTCTGGAAGTTAAATACTTCCCAGCAGATTTTGTGCCTAATTAAAACCCTTTATGATATGTGACTTGGTCATGGCAACTTCCCCAGGCTTTGAGCATGTTTTACCGTAGTCTCTTTCAAGATGTTTAAACTAACTTTGTGTTACATGACTTGTAGCAGGTAATATTTTTGCACGGCCGTGAAGAAATGAAACAAAACTACACTTCCCTTTTTAAGGGGAGTGCTGTCGTATATCCATTGATATATATGTTCTTCATTTACCGTAAATTTTACCTCATAGCTCTATCACTGTTCTCTTTTGTGTACACTGATTTTCTGTGGGAATATTGCTTAGCTTTATAAGACTGTATAAATGGCATTAGAAATCTCATTTTAAAATTCTGAATATAGTGCCACTAATTTATATACTTCAACTGAAATGATAGTTGGATGAGAACAAAAATTCTTTGCCATGACTACATTTTCACATCTGTGGCTGACAAGAAAGTGTACCACATCTTACTCCTTTGTTGCCAACTGGCAAATTTCTTTTAACATCGATGGTAAAATGTGATGCTATTTCAGAAATGTGTTTGAAGTTTTCTTTTTTTTAAACTGTGAACTTGAGGAAGTATCAGAACTAAGAATGAAAGATGAAGAAATTACAAGCAAGTACGGAGTTATACAAGATGGGATCCCAGCTATGGTATTGAAAAGGATAATGATAAAAACTATTACTTACTGAGTGCCTGTTATGTACCAGGCCTGTGCTACGAATTGGCCTATATTCGTTCATTTAATCCTTACAATTGCCTGTGAAATTTACTTTGCTGTGCTGCTTTTGCACATGGCAAAGCTGAGGGAAGATATATATTTATTATCTGTCTGGGTCACAGGTAGTGATGCAACTGAGTTAAAACTTAAATCAGGATGAGTCCAAAGCTCATCCTTCAGTTGTGCTGTATCTTCCCCGCAAGACACCCATGGTTTCCTAATAACCACAGTACTAGCCATTACTATTTATCGAGTGTTAATTATATGCCAAGAAATGTGAAGAGTGCTTTAATAAGGGTATCATGTGTCATGTTAAGAAAGATATTGTAAGATTGAGTTGGGTGTTGTAGCAATTACGCTATGAGGTTATAGTTCAAAAGTGAATATATCTCAGATAATAGAAATTTTACCCTGTTCCCACAGGGAAAGAAAAGATGACAGAGATATAAATAACGAATTTTTTCCAGGTTGGGAAGTATTTCCTGGGGAATTAGTGAATGGTTATTTATTGTGGTTTTTACTCCCAGGATCATGTTTTTTTCTCTCTTTTTTTTGTAATTAAAAAAAAATTTTTTTTTAATGTTTATTTTTGAGAGAGACAAAACATGGGTCGGGGAGGGGCAGAGAGAGGAAGACACAGAATCCGAAGCAGACTCCAGGCTCTGAGCTATTAGCACAGATCCTGACATAGGGCTTGAATCACAAACCATGAGATCATGACCTCTGCTGAAGTTGGATGCTTCACTGACTAAGCCACTGAGGTGCCCCTCCTAGGAGTGTATTCTCTTAGAGAGCTAGGTGTCCTAGATAGGGGATCTCATATGCCAAGGTGGGGAAGTCTGTACGGTTTGTGGTGTATTTTGGAAAAATTTGCACACGTTCATATGTGTTTCATATTTATAGAATGAAAAGATTAGAAATCAGGGGGTGCCTTGGGGGCTCCTTCAGTTGAGCATCTGACTTTCGGTTTTGTTTGACTCAGGTCATGATCTCTCGATTTGTGGGATCAAGCCCCGCATCAGGCTCTGCACTGACATTATGGCGCCTGCTTGGGATTCTCCCATCTCTTCATCTCTCTCTGCCCCTCCTGCACTCTCTTTCCCTCAAAATAAATACACATTTTAAAAGATTAGAAATCAGGAAGAATGTAATTTTAACAGTGCATTGTACTTTTTCTTAGTCTTTTTTTCTAAAAATAGATACTCTTTTTTCAGGTCTCGATCACATAGCAAGAATCCCAAAAGGTAAGTTTTACACAAAATGTACATAAGTATTGAAGTTGGGTTTTTTCCAGATGTTGTTTTCATAGATTAAATATTTTTAAAAAATGAATGAGAATTAATAGAGTAATACTCTTAATTTCTTTTGTAGTTCAAGTGTGGGCATTTTGTTTTAAGATGAAACTGGTCAGAAGGTACTCATGAACTACAGCCTAATTTTATTGGAGTAATATATACAGTGCCCTGGAGTTAAAGGGAAAACTAAAAACATTGGGGCGCCTGGCTGACTCAGTTGGTAGAACATGCAACTATTGATCTCAGGGTTGTAAGTTCAAGACCCACGTTGGGCATAGAGCCTATTGGACAACAAAAAAAGGGAAAGCTAAAAATATTTTAGAATATTTCTTTGAAATCTTTAGAAGTGCAGGCTAAATATGCGACAGTAATTTTCGTGGTGCATGTAAGAAACAGATCAAAGTAAGGAGGGAGAGTGTAGGGTGTACCTGTTGAAAATACAAGCAGGTTGAATAGTGAATACCTTTTTGAAAAAGGGATCCATAGTGAGATATTGAAGGGAAACTGAAATGTTTATTAGTTTATACCCTGGTCTTCACTTTATATGTTTATTACTTATAACTTTGTACCGAGATCACAAAAAACTTCAGAGGGGCAAGAGAACACTTTATTTTTAAAGCTTTGACATTAATATTTGACGTCTTTTTGAAGACATTCTTTAAAAGTTTTAGTAGTTGCTAATTTTTTTCTGAGAAAGGTGGGGAAGCATGGTGTATGTCGTCATTTTTAAAATTTTTTGTGTGCAATTTTCATTCCTATCCTTGAGTCGTTCTTGTGAGTCCATCCCCACTTAGAATGCCCTTTGTCATTCTTTGTCAAATCTTATAATTTTTCTTGTTCAGATAACTACTTTCTGAAACCTTTGGAGTACTCTTAACTCTAAAGTTAATTATTTCTCAAGAACTTTTCCCTGTATACTAGAGCATTTGCTGTTATGAAAGAAAAACCTGCATTTCTTTTAGATGCCCCATAGTACTTTTCAGGATCTTTCAGCGATGTGTTTCTCCTCCAAACACTAAAAAACTAATAAAAGGGACCAGTTGTGTCAGCCAGTTCATATTGTTGTTTCTGAAATCTAGGATGAATAGAAACATTAAATGTTGATAGTGTTCTTGTTTACCGGTTGATTAATGCAAATTAGTCCCTTTGTTGAAAAGATATTTAAACTGTTTGTACATAGAAAGTCTTCAGATATTGAGGCCAGAACGTTAATTTCTACCATTGTACTCCAAGGCACTTTTCTAGACTTGGCCAATCCCCTTCTCTACCTCAACCTGTTTTTCATACATCAATCAGAATATGCCCTTTAAAAAGTGAAATAAATTACGTCAGCCAAAAGGTATTCCATTTCACTTCATGAGAAGTGAAAGTCCTTGCCATAGCTTTTAAGTAATCGATCTGAGATTGGGGTAAGTAGGTACCAGTTTATGTCTTGTGTCAGCATATTTATTAATAGCTCACCCTTGCTTTTTATATAATTAACCATTGAAAGCATCCTAGTTTGAATGATATGGTACTTGGTCATTTTGCCCTTAAAACCCTGAATTATTCCCCTTGCTGACTTCATTCCAGCCAAACAGATCTCTTAGTCCTTCAATATGCTGAACTTTCTCCTACCTCCGAGCTTTTGCCCCTGTGTTCCCTCTACCTGAAGCAACCTTCTTTGAGATGGCTGATTACCTTATTTTGTCTTTGCTTAAATGCTATTTTACCAGAAAAGCCTTTCCTGCCTATTCTGTAAAAAGATTACCATCTTATTTCTCTGTCCACCTTTACCTTTTTAATATAACCTTTTTTTTACTAGCCGACTTACAGTATTTACTGCTTACATATCTGTGTGGAATTCTGTGTGGAATAACACACTGTGTGGAATAACCTCCATGAGGTTAAGGACTTTGCTTTATTTGCTGCTCAGTCTTCCTAGGACTTAGTGCAAGATGTACCCAGTAAATACTTTTTAAATGAACGACTAATTATCTAGAATTTTGTAAAAGAGGAATGAAATTATGCATTGAAAGACATAAATTCGTTATAGCTCAAAATGAGTGACTAAATCCCATTTAATTAAACTTGCATTGAATGAATTTTATGTTCTTTTCCTTATGCTGCTTTTCAGAGAGATTTTATTCAGTTGTGGAAATATTCGTTCAACCGTAGTTGATGCTGGGTCCACTCTATATGCCTTCTTTTGAATATAAATGTTGACATAAGCTGAATGCTTTTAAACTTGATTTAATAAAATAATCACTTGAAAATGAGCTCGGTTTGTAAATTGTATCACCTGAATAATATGCTTTTGAATTTATTAAATTATGAGAAAACATTACATTTTTAAAGTGACTTTAACAATTTTTTAACTGCTTTATTAAGGTATAATTTACATGCCATAAGTTCAGCCATTTTAAGTGTATAAGTCCATTAGTTATAGTTATGCAATGTCAATGTCAAGTTTAGATCATTGCTATCACTCTAAAAAGGGACAGTTAGAACAAAGTTTCATATCTTTCTTCCTGCTTGGTTTCCGTCACTTACCACACACACATGTTGTGAGTTTTGTGACCCAGTGGAGGCTCCAGAAGTGTTTTTCCTTCTAGCTACTTCAAAACGTTTTTCCTTGACTATAGTCCTATGTACTCACACTTTTTTTTTAGTTCTCTAAAATGACTTATACATGTTTTTTTCCTTCCCAAGCTAAGTACTGCTTACAAGAGAACAGCCTTACTGTGTTGATTACACTGTGACTAGGCATATTGTGGACATTAAAACTTACTTTGATGGTCATAAGATACAACCTTTTAAATTCAGAGTTACATTATCCTAAACACTGATCTCTCTTATGCTTCTCCTCCCTTTTTTATCCATGTCCATCAGGTACATACTTTAGAAACAAAGTATACCAAAAAAATTTTAGAAATTATTTAAATGAACTACAAATCTCTAATAAAATCATCTAGATAGTACAATCCCTGGCATATAGTAGTGGTATAGATTTAATTTTTATGATATTCTTGATATAAATTTATACGATATTTATTGACCTTTAAGAACTAATGTTTCATTTTGAAATTGCAGTATGTAGTTATTTAACATACCAGCATTTTACTTTGGTGTAGATTTAGCTGACTTGAAATAGAACTGGCATCAAGCTTACTGAGCGATTGTTTCTCTTTAAAGAAGAGGCTTTAGGGGCGCCTGGGTGGCGCAGTCGGTTAAGCGCCCGACTTCAGCCAGGTCACGATCTCGCGGTCCGTGAGTTCGAGCCCCGCGTCAGGCTCTGGGCTGATGGCTCAGAGCCTGGAGCCTGTTTCCGATTCTGTGTCTCCCTCTCTCTCTGCCCCTCCCCCGTTCATGCTCTGTCTCTCTCTGTCCCAAAAATAAATAAAAAACGTTGAAAAATAAAACTTTAAAAAAAAAAATAAATAAAGAAGAGGCTTTAGCAAATGAGAAGTGCATTGCTGAGAAAGCTAAAAACTAAAGCAAACGGGTTTTGTAGGTCCAGGTCCAGAGAGCATCGCAGACACCGGTCTCGCTCCATGTCACGGGAACGGAAGAGGAGAACTCGCTCCAAATCTCGGGAGAAACGCCATCGCCACAGATCCCGCTCTAGCAGCCGAAGCCGCAGCCGTAGCCACCAGCGAAGTGGGCACAGTTCTAGAGACAGGAGCAGAGAGCGATCCAGGAGGAGGTACTGAGGTGTCCATAAGAGGATATGGAACTACCTTTATTAAAGGTTTACACTTGGAATACTATTGGTTTGAGACTTGCATCTGGTAACATGTACACATTTGTGTGTGAGTTTGTAACATTTTTTCCCCTGATTATATGGGTAGTTAAATAATACACTTAGGAGCCAGAGTAAAGAAATTGGAACCGATATGGGCAGAGGTTATTGCTTTTTCTCTGCTTAGTGTGTCTTGGGGGAAAAAAAGTACTTTGTGGACAATTTTAGGTACCAGTACCAATTTTTTCAGTATGTATTGGCGCATTAGGGGCTTTAAGAAGTCCTTTCATTTAAAGAGTTTATCTTTGTTTGACTTCTGTTTTCCAAACTTCTTTTGAGCTGGTGCACTTTTTCAGAGCAGACACATTCTGGTATATTGTTTAATCTGCACTCTAGGTATGCGTTGCTATATACAGTTAGCTTGGTGGGGCAGACTTAGACTCTTAAGGAGGGTAGACTTTCTTGGCATGGAAATTTAAAGGTTGCAAGGATGTGGTGTGTTTAAGGACCTGAAACTATATTCAGGATAAAGGATTAGTATGTGGTGGTGGAGCCTTAAGTACACACAGGCTACATCGACCAAGCTCCCAAAACTTCTCAGGTCACAAGATGGTCTTTAAAAGCCAGGTCATTTCTATGGCACATAACCCATGCTTAAAATTGCTTTTTTCTTGAGAACTCTTAACTATGTATGTGATAAATCTTTTTTGAGTGCCTAGCACCTACTAGTCTTAAATTTTCTATCAATTACTCTGCATAAAGCCCATGAGAGAATCCACATAAAGGTGGTAAAAATTTTTTGTTTGGGTGTGGGGTGGGAGGGAGGGAAGCCTTTGTTTGAAATCACTCACAAGCAGAGTTAATAGTAATACGATTTCACTAAATATTTTCTTATATTCTTACCTTGTTCCAAGTAGGTCTCTCCCCCCACCCCCAGCTTCATTGAGTTATAATTGACAAAATTATAAGATATTTAAGGTGAACATTGTGGTGATTAGATTATACATATATATATATTTATATATATATGTATGTATACACACATTATAAAAGGGGTCCCACCATGGGTTAATTAACCTATCCTTCACCTCAGCTGTTTTTCCTTTTTTTTTTTTTTTTCTCCAGTGAAAAGATTTAAGTTCTCTTATTAGGACATTAGTTCTTCAGTTAACTTTTAATCAGTAAGAGTCGTATACTTGCTTCTATACTAGGCCTACTAAAAAAAGAAGTGTAACAGTTGAGCAATTTTTTCAAGTTAGAACACAAGACTAACATCTTTGACAATAAACAGACTGATCTCATACTTAACATATAAAGTGCTAAAGTATACATCAAAATAATACAGGAGTTTAGATGAGGGAAATACCAGAGAAGTAAAAAAATGGGTTCAGATGGTAGGAGAAAGATATTCCAGATGGATTATCATAGACACTTGCAGAGAATGAGGAGGGACTTTATAAGGGACATAGTTCCTAAAGTGATTTGCTTGCTGGCCATTCATCTCATACTCTTAAAACTGTAGACCCACAGTGCAGTGCCCAATAAATGCATTAAAAAAAAGGAATCACCCTACTGGTTGTTGGAAGGTCTAGAGAGTTTGTCTTGTGAACCTGCCCACCTGTCATTGTTTCTGGTATCTGTGAACTCTGATGTCTGTTGGTGGTGGGGATGGAAGGGAGGGGCATGTCTCCTCCCCTGGGATTGTGTTATCCTAGTCCTAAATGGTTCCTGCATTTATGAAGTTGTATAGGACATTTTTCCACTATCCTACATGCCACCCCTGGTGTTTTCAGCATGTTCATAAACAGGTTTATTTTTGTAAAACTATTAAAAGTTTTTGCTTTTCTCAAGAGCACTTCTAATCTCGACAACTTATTCTCTTTCAAAGCAGCATTGTGTTTTTACCAAAAATTAGCAGCCAATTGCTATTCAAATCTACATGTTAGTACATAAAACGTCAAGTTACTGCTATATATTTCAGTTTAAATTTCAAGGTAAAAGTCCTAATTCAAAGTCTTAATGATTTACTGTTTCTCCACCCCAACTATGAAATACTGGTCTGAATTCTGTTAGTGACATTTCCCTGGCAACAGTTACCTTAATAAATGAGGACTTGGCTTGCATTTTTCTACATCCTGGTCTTTTCAAACACGTGGTGCAGACTTCACAGTCAGATTAGTTGGGTTCGGTGGCTGTGGCCAAATAATCTAATTATCCTGTCATCTCCCATCTTTTAAGTACTTGGGTTATTAGTATTGGTAATTTGAATGAAATGTTGAGTGTAAATAAAATGCTTATGGAAGGGACATTGTAATCTCTCACAAGATCCTAGTTGATGCTCATCTCGTGGTTATTCTCCAGTTATTACTGACCTTTGAGACTTACCTGCCGTTGTATCTAATTCTTAGGCATCTTCTCTCCATGTTACATTCTTAGAAAGATTCTGGAGAGGAGCAGTGTAACCAGACATGCACTGTGATTTTTTTTTTTTTCCCTACATCTTTTAAAAATTAAGCTTATTCTAACGTTAAGTAGAATGCTCAAAGTTGACATTTTAATCTTTCAACCTTTTCAGTCCTTTTTTTTTTTTTCCTGCATTAGAAGCTCAAAGTATTAGCTAACCCATGTTCACACTTAGAATCTGAAGCCTGGTTAAGAGAGATGATTATGTAAAAGTACCATGTCACCTGTAAAGAACCAAATATATGTAATATATATTATTAATTCATTCTAGAGATTGAAAGTATAGATTTCATATTCTGATCCCATCATATCCTTTGGTTTTCCTTCTGATTGAATTTCTGATAATCACTTACCTTTCTCATTGAAATTGGGTATGGGAATGGAGAGATGGTGTAAAGAAGCCATTATGGTTAATCAAGATGTAGTGTGATCATCTTTCTGTCTTCCATTCTTATTTTTTTCTGTTGGTTGAATGAGCTCACTGAGGAGGAGTAAAGATTTTAAAAATAATAAATGGTTATCTGAAGCCATATCATTAATTGAGTACTTCCTTATCTAAGTTGAGTGTTGGCAAACTATTGCCTGCAGGCCAAATCTGGCCCCATAGCCGGTTTTTGAATAGCCAGTGAGCTATGGGTGGTTTTTAAATTGTTGAAGGGTTGATAAAAAGAAAAGGAAGAAGAATATCTACCTAAAATATTTACTCTCTGGCTCAACAGCAAAGAAAATAAGATTTGCTGACCTCAGTTGTAAGTTTTAAATTTCCATCCAGTTTGGAACCTGTATTCTGTTTATAGATTTTTTAAAAATCGGTTTAACACTTTGATTTTTAAAGATACTGTCTATGTACTATTTTCATATTAAATACATTTGCCATGAATTAGAAACATTTTATGATTGCCTCTGAAATAATGAGAATATCCTAGAAGTCATTATTTTAGCTTACGGTTTTTGACCCTTACCTGCTTGTTTTCACCCATCTCCCTTGTCACCTTGGGTAGTGCTCTTTTCAGCCCGAAAACTGGCTCCTCTGTCTTTCTTGGATGTAGTCTGTATATCTTCAGCTATCAATCAGTACCTTAATATTTATCCGATTCTTTGATTTGGATATTGGGTTTCCCAACACATTTTGCTCCTCAAATTAATATTTTTCAGATCCTCAAAAGAAAGATTCAGAGACCAAGACTTAGCATCACGTGACAGAGACAGGAATTCAAGAGACAGATCACCTCGTGACAGAGACCGAAAAGATAAGAAGCGGTCCTATGAGAGCGCTAATGGCAGATCAGAAGACAGGAGGAGCTCTGAAGAGCGCGAAGCAGGGGAGATATAATTAGCTGTGTACATATCCTCAATCCTTAAGCTTCCTATGGAGTTACATACTATTGTTTAGTTTACAGCTATTGGGGGTTACAGTGAGCAGTTCCAGACTCCAATCCAAATAGGCTAGATGCACAGTATCTAACTCGATCTGAACTGAACTTGTTTTCCCTGATGAAGCCTAAAACTACATCCATAGTTTCTGGTGAACCTGTAATGCGATTCTGAAAGTACAGTTTTATATAATAAGATGCCGATATCTTTATTCTTTCTAGTAGGAGTGATAGTGAACGAATTGTGTTGCTTGCCTTGGGAATTTTTGAACATTTGTAAAATGCTGTCTTCCTTTCTAGTCCACAAACAACAGCTTTCAGAATTTTTCTTTTTAATTCTTCTTCCTCTGACTTTTGTATCCCCTAATACCTCCACCCTCTAATTATAGGAGAAAGGGGGAGCAGGGAAGCAATATGACTTCTGTTCTAAGGTTCTGTTCCCATTATTATGAGCTGATTACAGAGCATTTATACTGGAAAGTGTGCTGGAGAAATTTCAATACCCGGAGTTTTTGTTTTACAGTGCCTATTTAGGGTTGGAAGTTGAACAGCCTGTTGCATCACATACTTTGCTTTTTTATTGAAATTTTGAAATCCAACATGTCTTGATTTTTCTGTTCTATTGAATTGCTATGTTCAGGATGTTTTGAAAAGGGGGGTGGGGCAGGGACTCTTTCATAAGCACTTGTTTTATTTTGTGTGTGTGTGTGTGTGTGTGTGTGGAGTATAAAGGCTACAACCTTATTGTAAAAAATAATAAAATGAAACAATCACCACCACCATCATTAAACTGTAACTTGTCTAGTAAATTGTCACTAGAACTATTTGATGTGGGCATTTCTTCTGTTCTATCATCATTAGTGCCTTACTGTGCAAGGCACCAAAGGAAATAAACACATACTTGCCAAGATGAACTGTTGCTCCGCCTGGTCCAGCCCGGGCCCCTGCTGACTGTATTCCAGCTGTTTAGGGCTGTCTGCAACAAATGCTATAGAGAGGGACTAGACCTGCAAAAGAAATTCGGTTTTTCTGGTTTTGTTTTTTTCATTCAGCCAACCAAAATAAAAACATGGTGTAATCAATGTAATGAGCAAAACAGTTTCTGCACTGAAGAGCTAGGTACCTACCAGTGATTTTATGGGCAGGTATCACTTGTGATTCTAGAAAATCAAGGAACAAAAATAACTTCAGTGAAGTTAGTGTCTGTGTTACAGTTAACAAACATCACCTTCCAATAACTGTCTTCGGTCCCCTAAGTGTGTGGGCCATAGGGGGGAAGGGAACCTAATTTTAAGTGGCAAATTTGCATCTAAAAGGGACACTCACCAGGTTTACCAAGCTGTGCATCTTTACCTGAAAGTTTTCTACCATATTTGGTTCCATGTATTCCAGTTTATTCAGAGTTTAACTATCTGAGACCCATCTTCCATCAGTGGCCCATTCTCTTTTATTCTTGATTTCTGAGAAACTGTTTTGTATCTACTTTGTTCCTAGTGCTCTGCTCTATTCTCAATCCTTACAAGTACTGTGGATTTAATACCTTCGGATCTGTAATAAGATAAACAGGTTAAACTGGTAGGTGCAAGAAGATTGTGACCAAACTCCCAACAAAACATTGGAAAATAGGTTTTACTTACCATTGTTTGTGTAGCTAGAATTTACTACCTGCTGTCTAATTGTATACCTGCTGTGTAATTATTAGTTGTTAATACAGTTGTCATTTATAGGCAATATAGGCTACACAACCATCAACAGGTCAGTGGTAGTCCATAAAGAATATCCTCATCCCAGGCTGGGCTGCCATGGTGGGTCACTTCAGTTGCAGGATTCTCTAAATGATCAATCCCATTTAAAAAAATCCTTTTTAGAACAATTCTGTTGCTTAGGTACTTCTAGCATTTGGACTTTAAGAAATGTAGATTTTTTTTTTTTTTAATCCCAATCACCCTTAAGCCAGGGTGGCCACTCTGAATTAGAATAACCATAAATCTCTGTATCTTTCAGAAAACGGTTTGCTCCATACTGAAAAGGATTTAAGACTGATAAAGCAAACCTGTCTTTACTATTTATACAGTTTTATTCAGGGCAGCTTACTGACAAGAGGCAATTGGGTGGGTGCATGGATGATCCAGGTTACTGTGCAGATGTCCTCCACCCCTATTTCTAAACCATATGATTCACAGCTGCATAGACCTTAATCCCCACATTTTTTTTTTCAACGTTTATTTATTTTTGGGACAGAGAGAGAGCATGAACGGGCGAGGGGCAGAGAGGGAGGGAGACACAGAATCAGAAACAGGCTCCAGGCTCTGAGCCATCAGCCCGGAGCCCGACGCGGGGCTCGAACTCACGGACCGTGAGATCGTGACCTGGTTGAAGTCGGACGCTTAACCGACTGCGCCACCCAGGCGCCCCAATCCCCACATTTTTTAAAGCAAGGAACATGATGGTAAGGTCACAGTGTTAGCCTAAGTGGCACCACCTGGTGGTGGTAGATGGCAGAATTCTAGGACCCTGGGCTTGCCTCATCCCACAATACAAGTAGGTAACTAGCAAATCATCTTAAATACCCCCAGAAATCGACTTTGAGACTGGCAAAAGAAACGCCACAGCTAAAGGTAAGGAAGATACCAAATCAAAGGTAGGAGGCACAGAGATCTAGTTTGGGGAGAAATGGATCCTGGCTGCTGTGGAGAGGAGCACTAGGGGAACACAGAAGGAGAACGTTTCCTCATAGCCATTGGTTTGGAAAGTGAGAAGGGATTAATTTCTTGAGTTGTTGCACTGCTTTGGGGTTTAAAGCCTGAAGTTTTTGAGTGTTAGCAGGTTGGGCTCCTGGAGAGACCAGTCCATAGGCATCAGGGCTGCCCTTGGAGAAGGTAGGCAAACAATCTGGGGACATAGAGCTTGGAAACAGCAGAGCGCCAGTGGAACCCAGTGGGGAGATTATCTGCTCTTCTCAGAGTGTGCCCAAAGGCAGTGTTCACGGAGACACCTCTCCGATAACGAAGGAACTGGCTGGTGCTGTTACCCTCCCATGCCCCTCAGCATACACACAAGAGCCACCTGCAGGAACCAGTGAAGTATAGTCGCTGGCTACCTAACTTCTCACAGCCCCACCCCCTTACGCTCCAATAGAACTGCTCCTCCCAGGCTTGCTTCAGTCCTAGGCTGGTGGGCCCCCTTATCCAGAAGACCAGCACAAAGCCCTGCCCCTGCAGGTCTCCCAACTACAGTTTTGCAGGGCCTCAGTTCCACTGGAGGTGGTAACAGGTTTCATCTCACAAGCAGACCAAAATACACAACTGAAACTGGCCAGCTAGAACATTCAGGCCAGGGACCAAACACTGCTCCCAGGAGGCAAGGAGAGCTGCTGCAGATGACAGGCCTGAAGGACAGAGCAGCCAGAACAGCCGCAGAACACTTAAAGCACCTATGGGAGACACACCCTGAAACACCAGTCCCTGAACACCACATGACCGCTTCGTAACGCCAGTACTTTCAGCAGCCAGAGACCTAACTGGCTAACCCACAGAAGCAGGCAGTGACTTACACAAAATGAGCAAATTTATCCCAAATGAACAAGTTAAGGCTATGGCCAGAGATTTAAGCCACATAGATAAAAGTAACATACGTGTTCAAGAATTGAAAGCAATGATCATTAGGATACTGGGCTTGAGAAAAGCATGAAAGATCAGTGAGACCCTTATGACAGAGATAAAAATTTAAAAAGAACATGAGTGTAATAAAGGAGATTACAAACATGCTTGATGCAGTCAACAGCAGGCTGAAACAATCAGCAACAAGGTAATGACTTAGACTAATGGAAAGTAATCAAGCTGAACAAAAGAGAAAAAGTTCTGCCAAACAAGAATAGACTTAAGGAATTAAGTGACTCCAAACAAAATAGCATTTGTATTATAGGAGTCCCAGAAGGGGCAGAGAGAGAGCGAGAAAAGGGGGCAAAAAATTTCTCTCAAGTTGTAGCTGAAAACTTCCCTAATCTGAGGAAGTAAACAGACATCTAGATCCAGGAGGCATAGAGCACTCCCATAAAAAAAAAAAAAAATCAAAAGCAAGCCAACACAAAGACATACTGTAATTAAATTTTCAACATATAGTGATAAAATATCTTAAAAGCAGCAAGACAAAAGACTCTTACTTATATGGGAAAACCCTTAGGGCTGTCAGATTTTTTCATCAGAAACTGCAAGCCAGAAGGGACTGGCATGGTATATTCCAAATACTGAGTGGTAAAAATCTGCAGCCAACAATGCTCTATCCAGCAAGGCTAACATTGAAAGTAAGAGAAAGAATTTCACAGACAAAAACTAACATTCATGACCACTAAACCACCCTTGCAAGAAATACTAAAGGGGACTCTGCATAGAAAAGACACAAAGTGACAGTATGAAGGTAGGAAATATAAATTCAGTAAAAATGATCTTCAGTTAAAAAAAAAAAAGGACCCTGGGTGGCTCAATTGGTTGAACATCTGACTTGGTTTCAGCTCAGGTCATGATTTCAGTTTGTGGGATCAAGCCCCATGTCAGGCTCCACACTGACAGCACAGAGCCTGCTTGGGATTCTGTCTGCCCTTCCCTCCACTTGTGCTCTTGCTCTCAAAATAAATAAAAATAGGGGTGCCTGTGTGGCTCAGTCAGTTGAGCATCCAGTTCTTGATTTTGTCTCAAGTCATGAGCCCACTGCACCAATGGTGTGGAGTCTGCTAGGCTCTCTCTTTCTGACCCTCCCACACTTGCTCTCTCTCAAAATAAATAAACTTTAATAATTAGAAATTTAAAAAAACTTTTGAGAAAAATCAGTCGAGGAATTCACAAAGCAACAGGATAAAAGGATGCAAAATATGACAGCATATACCTGAACTGTGTGAGGACAGGAGTCAAGAATGGGTCAAACTTAAGCAGCTATTAAGTTAATATAGACTACAATATGCAGAAGGTGTTACATGCAAACCTAATGGTAACCACAAAAACTAATAAAGATGGGAAGAATAAAGAGATAGAAATCACAGTCACTGAAGAAAACCAGAGACCATGAAATGAAGACAAAGGATCAGAAAAATTCTCTACAACCTGAGAACAAGTTATGAAATGGCAATAAATTTTTACCAATAATTACTTTCGGTGTAAATGGAGTAAATGCTCTATAATAAAAAAAGACATAGGGTGACAGAGTAGATTAAAAAAAAACCAAGACCCATCTATATGAGCCTACAAGAGACTCAATTTAAAAAAAAAATTTAAAATGTTCCCCAAAAACAAATAATCCAGTGAAGAAAGGGGCAGAAGACATGAATAGACACTTTTGCAAAGAAGACATCCAGATGGCCAACCGACATGAAAAAATGCTCAACATCACTCATCATCAGGGAAATACAAATCAAAACCACAATGAGATACCACCTCACACCTGTCGGAATGGCTAACATTAATAACTCGTGGCAGCAACAGATGTTGGTAAGGAGGCAGAGAAAGAGGATCTCTTTTGCACTGCTGGTGGGAATGCAAACTGGTACAGCCACACTGGAAAACAGTATGGAGGTTCCTCAAAAAATTAAAAGTAGAACTACCCTATGACCTAACAATTGCACTGTTAGGTATATATCCAGGGGATACAGGTATGCTGTTTCCAAGGGGCACATGCACCCCATTGTTTATACCAGCAGTATCAACAATAGCCAAAGTATGGAAAGAGCCCAAATGTCCGTCAATGAATGAATGGATAAAGATGTGATACACACACACACACACACACACACACAAATGGAATATTACTCAGCAATCAAAAAGAATGAAATCTTGCCATTTGCAACTACGTGGATGGAACTGGAGAGTATTATGCTAAGTGAAATTAGAGAACGACAAGTATCATAGGACTTCACTCATGTGACTTCAACACACAGATAGATGAACACAAGGGAAGGTAAGCAAAAATAATATAAAAACAGGGAGGACAAAACATAAACTCTTAAATATGGAGAACAAACAGGGTTACTGAAGGGTTGTGGGAGGGGGGATGAGCTAAATGGGTAAGGGGCATTAAGGAATCTACTCCTGAAATCATTGTTGCACTATATGCTAACTAACTTGGATGTATATTAAAAAAATAAATTTTTAAATGTTCATCTTTTGAGAGAGAGCACAAACGGGGGAGGGGCAGAGAGAGAGGGAGACAGAATCTGAAGCAGGCTCCAGGCTCCAAGCATCAGCACAGAGACTGACGTGGGGCTCAAACTCACAAACTGACTGAGCCACCCAGGCACCCAACATTTTTGTTATTTTTTAATTAAAAAAAATTTTTTTTTAGAGTAATCATTACCCAGCATTTGGTTCAAACAACCCAAGCAAGATCGAGTTTCATGCTTCACTGACTGAGCCAGCCAGGTGCCCCAAGAGACTCTAGAGTTAAAGACACTTGCACATTTCAAAGTGAGGGTGTGGAGAAACATTAATAATTCAAGTGAATACCAAAGGAAAGCTGAAGTAGCAGTACTTACATCAGACAAACTAGACTTTACAAGAAAGACAATAGAGGCACCTAACTCAGATGGTTGAGTGTCCAACTCTTGATTTCAGCTCAGGCCATGATCTCACAATTCATAAGATTGAGCCTTATGTCAGGCTCCACATTGTCAGCACATGCCTGTTTGGGATTCATTCTCTCTGTCTCTCCCTCCCTCCCTCCCTCCCTCAATAAACTTAAAAAGAAAAAAAAAATTGTAAATCTTTCTGCACCCAAATGGGAGCACCCAGCATCATAAAACAAGAATATAAAAGAACTACTTGATAACAATACCATGTTAGTAGTTAACACTGCACTTAAATCAATGGGCAGATCATCTAAGCAGAAAATCAACAAGGAAACAATGGATTTGAATGACACAGTGGACCAGATGGACCTAACAGATATATTTAGAACATTCCATCCTAAAACAGAATACACATTCAAATGCAAATGGAACATTCTCCAGAACAGATAACCTATTAGTCCACAAAACAAGCCTCAACAAATTTAAGATCAAAGTCCTACCATGTACCTTTTTTGACCACCACACTATGAAACTACGAGTCAACCACAAGAAAAAATCTGGTAAGACCACAAACACATGAAGGTTAAATAAATAGCATGCTACTAAACAATGAAATGGGGGTGGCAAAAACAATGAATGGGTCAGCCAGGAAATGGAAGAAAAAAATCTATGGTAACATGAAAATGAAAACAATGGTCTAGGGGCGCCTGGGTGGCGCAGTCGGTTAAGCGTCTGACTTCAGCCAGGTCACAATCTCACGGTCCGTGAGTTCGAGCCCCGTGTCGGGCTCTGGGCTGATGGCTCAGAGCCTGGAGCCTGTTTCCGATTCTGTGTCTCCCTCTCTCTCTGCCCCTCCCCCGTTCATGCTCTGTCTCTCTCTGTCCCAAAAATAAATAAACGTTGAAAAAAAATTTAATAAAAAAAAAAAAGAAAACAATGGTCTAAAACCTTTGGGATGCAGCACAAGTGGTCCTGAGAGGGAAGTATGTAGAAATCCAGGTCTGCCTCAAGAAGCGAGGAAAATCTCACAATGTAACCTTACACTTAAAGGAGCTAAAAAAAGATCAAAGTTTAAAGCCCGTAGAAGGGAGGAAAGAAGATTAGAGCAGAAATAAATGATAAAGAAACTGGAAGGAAAAAAAAACACCTTAATAAAACCAGGAGCTGGTTCTTTGAAAAAATTAATAAAATTGGCCAACCTCTAGCCAGACTTAAGAGAAAGGACCCCAAATAAATATCACAAATGAAAGAGAAGTAACAACCAACACCACAGAAATACAAACAATTTACAAAGATTATGAAAAATTACATGCCAACAAATTGGACAAGCTGTAAGAAATGGATCAATTCCTATAAATTACCTATAGGTAACCTATAAATTACCAACACTCAAGAAGGAATAGAAAATTTAAACAGATTGATGACCAGTAAAGAAATTCAATCAATAATCAAAAATCTCCCAATAAACAAATCCGGGGCCAGATGGCTTTACAGGCAAATTCTACCGAATTAATTTAAAAGAATTAAAGGAATCATTAATTCTAAAAGAAGAAAAGAATACCTATTTTCAAACTACTCCAGCAAAGCAAATAGACAAGGAAGGAAAACTTCCACATTCATTCTATGAGGCCAGCATTATCCTGATCCCAAAACCAGATAAAGACATGGCTAACAAAAAAACAAAACAACAAAAAAACGAACTACAGGCCGGTATCCCTGATGAACAAGGATGCAAAAATCCTCAACAAAATACTAGCAAACCGGAGCCAACAGTGTATTAAAAAAATCATTCACCACAATCAAGTGTGATTTATTCTTGGGTTGTAAGAGTGGTTCCGTATTCACAAATCCATCAATGTGATACACTCTATTAATAAAAGATTAAGGACCATACAGTCATTTTGATAGATGCAGAAGCAGCATTTGACAAAGTACAATACCCCTTCAGGATAATGGGTACAAAGTAGGTTTAGAGGGGACATAACTCAATGTAATAAAGGCCATATATGGAAAACCCACAGCTAATACCATCCTAAACAGGGAAAAAGCAACAACTTTTTCTCTGCTGTCAGGAACAAGACAGGGATGTCAGCTCACCACTTTTATTCAACATACTACTGGAAGTCCTAGCCACAGACAACAAAAAGAAAAACCTGAAAATCCGTAAGGGAGAAATCAAACTCACTGTTTGCAGATAATATGATACTATAGGTAGAAAACCTGAAAGACTCCACCCCAAAACTGCTAGGATTTATAAATTCAGTGAAGTCGCAGGATACAAAAATCAGCATAGAGAACTCTGTTGCATTTCTATATACCAATGACAAAGCAGCAGAAAGAGAAACTAAAGAATTAGTCCTGTTTACAGTTGCACCAAAAATAGTAAGATACCTAGGAATAATTCTAACCAAGGAGGTGAAAGACCTGTACTCTGAAAACTAAAACACCGATGAAAGAAATTGACAATGACACAAGGGAAATGGAAAGACATTCCATGCTTGTGGGTTTCAAGAACAAATAGTATTAAAGTGTCTATACTACACAAAGCAATTTACAGATTTAATGCAATTCCTGTCAAGTCGTTTTCACAGAACTAGAACGAGCAATGCGTAAATGTGTATGGAACCATACAAGACCCTGAATAGCCAAAGCAATCTTGAAAACTAAAAGCAAAGCTGGAGGCATCACAATTCCAGACTTCAAGTTATATTACAAAGCTGTAGTAATCACAACAGTATGGTGTTGGCATAAAAATAGATACAGAGATCAATGGATCAGAACAGAAAGCCCAGAAATAAGCCCACCCTTATATGGTCAATTAATCTTCAATAAAGGAGGCAAGAATATGCAACAGGAAAAAACCATCTCTTCAACAAATGTTGGAAAAACTGGACCTCTTTCTTACAGCACACACAAAAGTAAACTTGAAATGGATCAAACACCTAAATGTGAAATCCTTGAAGAAAACACAAGCAGTAATATCTCTGACATCAGTTGTACCAACTTCTTTCTAGATAGGTCTCCTGAGGCAAAGGCAACCAAAGCCAAAATAAACTATTGGGGCTATATCAAAATTAAAAGCTTTTGCACAGCAAAGAAAACAATCAACCAAACTAAAAGGGAACATACTAAATGGGAAAAGGTATTACAAATGGTATATCCCATAAGGGGTTAGTGTCCAAAATCTATAAAGAACGTATTCAACTCAACACCCAAAATGTTAATAATCCAATTAAAACTGGGCAGAAAACATGAATAGAGATTTCTCCAAAGAAGACATCCAGATGGACAGCAAACACATGAAAAGATGCTTAGCATCACTCATCATCAGGGAAATGCAAATCAAAACTACAACAAGCTATCACCTCACACCTGTCAGAATGAGTAAACTCAGAAATCCAAAAAACAAGTGTTGGCAAAAATGTAGACAAAAAGAAACCCTCTTGCATGTCTGGTGAGAATGCATACTGGTGCACTGTGGAAAACGGTACGGAGGTCCCTTACCCTACCATCCAGCAATCACACTACTGGGTATTTAACCAAAGAATACAAACACACTAATTCCAGTGCATGTGGAATGAATACATGCATCTGATGTTTATAAGAACATTATTTACAATGGCCAAATTATGGACACAGCCCAACTGTCCATTGATTGATGGATGGATAAAGAATATGTGAGATAGATATAGAGATATAGATATAGATGTTAAGACTTAGCCATAAGAATGAAATCTTGCCATTGCCAACAACATGGATGGAGCTAAAAATGATTATGCTAAGAGAAATGAGAGGAACACATACCATATTATTTCACCCATGTGGAATTTAAGAAACAAAACAAAGGGAAGAGAGAGAGGGGGGGCAGACCAAGAAACAGACTTTTAAGGTATAGAGAACAGACTGATGGTTACCAGAGGAGAAGTGGGTGGGGGGATGGGTGACATAGGTGAGGGGGATTAAGGAGGACACCTGTGATGAGCACTGGGTGATATATGGAAGTGTTGAATCACTATATTGTACACCTGAAACCATTATACTGTATGCTAACTGGAATTTAAATAAAAACTTCAAGTGTCACCACCTGTGCACCAGAGGGTAGAACAAGATGGAAGGCCAAAGATGGAGTTGGTGTTGCCAACACTCCTACACTTTACTCCTGACATCTTTATGGCCCATATAACATTTGTGTGCCATTCTTCCTCTATGACCCTGGAGCTAGATATTGGGAAATCCGTTGCAGCCCCAAGCTACAGCAACTATATAAACAGCCAACAGGAGATTCCTAGCCACCTGGTCAAGAGGTCCTTTCCTCACCCAACAGTTGGAGGGATTGTGAACTTTAGCTTACGTAATGGTCCAGGATAGGAAGACATTTCCTGATGCAAGAGGAAGGTACATTAGTGCAAGACCAGGGGCAATAAGACTCATGGTTTTACAGACCATAGACATGGCAAATTTTTCTTGAGCAGTAATGCAGTAGCTGTTTGGTGCTCATGAGCTAATAGCAGCTCTGGCTTTTCAACATTTTTCTTTTTTTTTTTTAATTTTTTTTTCAACGTTTATTTATTTTTGGGACAGAGAGAGACAGAGCATGAACGGGCGAGGGGCAGAGAGAGAGGGAGACACAGAATCGGAAACAGGCTCCAGGCTCTGAGCCATCAGCCCAGAGCCCGACGCGGGGCTCGAACTCACGGACCGTGAGATCGTGACCTGGTTGAAGTCGGACGCTAAACCGACTGCGCCACCCAGGCGCCCCAACATTTTTCATTTTTGAGGAATAGGGGCTATGAACAGTCTAGCTACTTGCTGCTGAAAAGGGACGTAGATAGCTTTGACAAATGAAACTGCCTTGCATCTAACTGCAGACATTCCCTAGTACTAAGTTGAATCCCCATCCTTCATAGAGCCATTATTTTGGAACTCTGGTGTAATAGACCTAAGCTCTTATTCTGCATTTTGTAATGAGGTCAGTTAAGTTAGTTCATTGAAACAGTGGTGTCTTTTCAGGAGGCTGTCCTGACAGTGAGCTTTCAAAGTCAAGCCTAGCACATGCAGTCAAGTAGAAAATTAGCCAGATATGCAAGGAAACCAGAAGAATTCAGGATCCAGCCTAGTTTTATAGGTAAACAATCATTCAAAGATAATTAGAACTAGAATGTAACTCCCATATGAAAACAATTTCCATTTTTCCTCTCTAAAAATAACTCTGTCAAAGGCAGCCAAATTAAGAGTCAGTTGTTTGTAAAGCAAATCCAGTTTTAACAAACTTGGCCAAATTATTTACCCAATTGCAGCAAGAATAGTGATTGATTAGGTCCTTTTATATCTGCTTTGCTAGAGCTTCTCATAAGGAATTTCAGATTGAGCCTGCAACAGCTTTTCAAGGCTAAGAGCCAAACCAAATACTTGCCACCAGACTTGCCTACAATACCTGTAGGTTTGGGTTACTTCTTTCACGAGGTCCTCAAGATATCCTGAACTTCTTGAGCCTTCCAGGAAGTGACCCTCCTTACTCACCTGGTAGGGTTCCTGGGAACACTCACAAGCAAGGTACCAGGCCAGTTGTTTCCAAGGGGCTTCATAGGCTCCATAAAATCAACCTTAGTGCCTTAATGCTGTCTGGTCGTATCTGAGCCAATGCAGACCTCTCTCAAATAGGACATTGCAGTCAAAGCCTTGACAATATGACCAGTGTTTCCAGTGGGGTCCTGTTACAAGGAGAACAGATTCTTACTGGATTTACTCGGGTAACTTTAATTGATTTCCCATTTTGTCATTGCTGCAAGCCCCAGCCAAACCCTTCTGGATATGAAATTCCTTCAAATTCACAACACATCCAGCATTAAGACCCCTAGGTCCTGTACTTGTTTTACTATCATTTTTCCTTTAAGAAAGCTTCTTATTGGTTAGCAACTCAATCCAGTCCGCTTCCCTTCTTAGCCAAGGCATATAAAGGGTGTTCAAGATTTTTTATTTTTAAGATCTCAACACCCAATGTGAAGCTCAAAGCCACTACCCCAAGATCAAGAGTCACATGCTGTACTAAGCCAGCCAGGCATCCCTTAAAGGTCTTGATATCTGGATTAGATGGGAAATAAAAGGTCTCCAGTAACTCAGTAAAAAACCAACAAGCGTGTAATCCCTTTCCCGTTTTAGAGATTGGGAAGGTTGGTTTTTTTTATCAGTAACCACCTTTTGTCTTACACAACCAGATGATGCCCAGGAACTTGACTAATTAACCTGGCCCTTGCATCTTGTAGCTATTTCCCTCCCATCTTCAGGACTAAGTACACAGATGCTTGAGTCGGAGGATAAATCATCACAGGTTAACATCATCTCCATAATGAGAGAGCACCATAGCCTCAGGCAATCGTCCTATTTATTGCTCTCCAGGGACCAGCAGCTGTATTGTATAGGTTCCCATTTTGCATGACCCATGAGGATAGGTTTCGCAACTCAGTTACACAGCCTGAATTCACCTGTTGTAGTTAGATCCAGATCCTGTAGATCCCCATACCCAAAATATACTCCAGAAAAGGGGAGGGGGGGGAGCTATGCACTAGAAAACATCAGGGAGGAAGCCTACTGATCTGTAGATAGAGACTAGTTGGTCTAACCTTGATAATTTGTCTCTCATGGCCATCAGTAGCCTTTATTTCTCTCCCAAATTTTGAGGGGTTTCCATAGATCAGTGTACATTCAGCCCCATTGTCTGTTAGAGCTAGTACAGTCTGTTAGTGGGACACCAACAAATGGTGAATTCAACCTGGATCCTCTGGTCGCCACCTCTTGCAGGAACTAGAGAGCAAAGCACTAGAGGACAACGTTGGCCTAACCCCCCAGTTCTCAGAGGGGCAGTCGGTGACAGTAGGGTAGTGACCTCAAGGCAATAAGCTACTTTCCCTTAGGTGATGCCTTCAGTAGGTCCAGCAAGACTGAACCGGGCTGTATTTTCTCTTGGGGTCCCAGATAATATTAGATCTTGCCACAGTTGTTCATAAGCAACCTTGATGGGCCCCCCTCTCTGCCATTTTGTCGTGGTCAGGGTCCTTTGATTTTCAACCTACTTCCCTTCTGAGGGATCCTTTCAGTTTCGCTTATGTCAGTCAACATGAAGCTACTGGAGAAAGGGGCTGATTTACCACAGGGTCCAGGACAGATGCCGAAGTCCTATACCACGCCCTTGGGGCTGACTGTAGGCCACAGTTCTTCATACCAGAGCAAAAGAATTCTTCATCTGGGCCTCTCATTTACGCTGCATGTAAATGGCATGTTTCGTTCCCAGTTCACGTATAATTTCTTGTAGTCCTTCCATAGAGGCCAGGTTATCTTAATGCTCTAAGTTATCCAGTCAATCAACTGAGCTAAGTGCCTGCATTTCTCACCCATGCTTGAGGCACGTAACCTTTGTTGCAGTGACCGAGGCTATTTTTTATATCGCACTTAACCCATTTAACCCACCACCATCTCCCCCAGTAACCCACAGTTGTAACACCCAAGCTGCCACCCCTTCTCGGCCCTTTTGCTTCCCCGCCACGTCAGGCAGAATACCTAACAGCTCTTGGGGCCGCTTTGAGGCGTCCCCATACTCACACACTGGTCTGAAACGCTCCAAAGAGCCAAGCCTACCCCCGCGGCCAGGGCTGGTCAGCTTGGGCTTGAACCCCGGCGTCTGGCTCCTCCCCCCACCCCCCTGTGTTTCCCCCCCTCCTCCAGACAACCCATTCTCCCCCCTCCCGGCGTGGTCCCCTTACCCAAGCTCATTTTGTCTTGGGCATCCTGTTGACTACACCGACTGTTAAAAGGTAGAGGAGGGTCACTATCCTCCAGCCTTAGACGGCCTTTTTAGAGCGAAAACCGAAACCGGCCACTCCACTGTCTTCCTCACGGCCACTTACTGACACAGGCGGTGGTCCAGGGCGCCGTGCAGGGATCCTCCACTGCTGCTCTCTGAGCCATATCCCCCGAAGCCACCCAGACCTTAATCCCTAGCTTTTACGGAACGAGAAGCGAGCTGTCGAGGACCCAGGGTAGTTACCTCGAGTGGTGTCACCTGTGCGCCAGAGGCTCTAACGTGGTCCCACCTGTGTGGCAGATTGAGAACAAGGTGGGAGGGCCCAAGGCGGAGTCAGGCTGTCGGCACTCCTACACCACCTTTCTCCCGCACAGTTCTCAGCCCTGTTGTGTTATCTGGGGACCGTAGCAGAGAGAAGTTTAGTCACAGCTGCAAAAACATTTATTTGCTCCTCCGGGGACATCACGCTTCGCGTTTCCTTCGTGGGGGCCTGGGTTTTGCTGTAACCAGGCATTTCCCCCAAAGCTGAAACTCAAGGGAAAAAAAACCTCCATTTCTAAGTAGACTTGTTTTTATTTTCAAGAAAGACTTGCTCGCTCCTCCAATAACCCTAAAGCTAAGGTGGACTTTTCTTGATCATTTCCAACTTCCTGTTTTTTCCCCCGCCAAGTCTGATTTTAAGAGTCTGCTTTTATAGAAACTATTTAGCAGTAGCTTTCTGCATGATCCCATTATCCCATCGAGTCACAGCCAAGCCTGCGACGCAGTGTGAATACTTCTGACAATTAGTGTGATAGTTTGTCATTCCGTGTGGTACCTAGTAAAATGATAGTTTTAGGCAATGGCCCATTTCATAAGCTACTTACTTTTCAAAAGTTACTTTTTCATAAGTTGTTATAAATGTTGGTGACAGTTTTAAAAATAAAAAACCATTTTGGGGCGCCTGGGTGGCGCAGTCGGTTAAGCGTCTGACTTCAGCCAGGTCACGATCTCGCGGTCCGTGAGTTCGAGCCCCGCGTCGGGCTCTGGGCTGATGGCTCAGAGCCTGGAGCCTGTTTCCGATTCTGTCTCCCTCTCTCTCTGCCCCTCCCCCGTTCATGCTCTGTCTCTCTCTGTCCCAAAAATAAAATAAATAAACGTTAAAAAAAAATTTTTTTTTTTTAAATCAAAAACCTTTATAGGATTTTCCACATTAAAAATGCAAGTAAGGGGCACCTGGGAACCTCAGTCGGTTAAGTGTCCCACTTCGGCTCAGGTCATGATCTACCAGTTCGTGGGTTTGAGCCCCACATCGGGCTCTGTGCTGACCGCTCAGAGCCTGGAGCCTGCTTCGGATTCTGTGTCTCCCTCTCTCTCTGCCCTCCCCACTTCACGCTCTGCCTCTCTCTCAAAAATAAACATTAAAAAAAATCCAAGTAAATGTTATAGAGTTTAACAAATGTATACATATCCAAGATGGATACTCAGCTGGAATTTACTGGTAAGGACTGTTAAACCACTCAAACGTGCCCTTCCAACCGGTAATCAGCTGCTGCCCTGGCCTTGAACTCCTTCCTCCCCGATGCCTACCCCCACCCAAGTCCATGCCACATCTCTCAAGGTTGATGTCTGGCATACTGGTCCACTACAACATGCTATATCCTGACTCAAGTATTTTGAAAAACATTCTTGTCTGTTCTTCCCATCTGGAAAAAAAACAAAAACAAAAAAAACATAAAGCTGCTTACATCATGATTTTATTACACCTTGACTGTGGAGATTTAAATTTTCCCAGAGTATAAGTAAGGCCTGTTTTCTTCTCCATTGCTTTTTCTAATTTGGAAAAAAAATTTTTTTCAATAAAAAAATCCCAGCTTCAGGGGAGTTAGGAAAGGCAGGAGAGAGCCAAGGGAACAGGGTTTTCACAGCAGAGGCCCCCCTGGGGGAAACAACCAGACGGGGCCTACCAGTAGGGTGGTGCAGCAGGGCTTGGGGGCAGGGGGTACTGGCACCCACAAAACCCAGGAAGTCAGATGTTCTTGGTGTGCAAGTACTTATGGAGACCAGACCAAACTCATGACCAGTTTCAGCTTAGGCTGAAAGCAAGGCCCTCAGCCTCACAGAACTGGGCTCACAGTCAAGGACCCAGCAAGACAAGGCCACATAGGAGGAGACAAAAGCTGGCACCAGCACCAGAATCTGCTCGAATGCTGCTTTGGAAGAGTGGCCCCCAGGTGCCAAATGTGTGTACCCCCAAATCTGGACGCTACTGACTGCCTGTAACAGAAGATTAAACTCAAATGGGCTTAAACAGGGGTCTTATTGGCTCACGTGATTGAGTTCCACGTTAACAGCTCCGTCTGTAGGTTTAACACTTGAGCCTTCTATCCACATGACGAGAAAACATTCCAGTTTTGTGTCCCAAAGACCAAGGCATCTTTTCCCAGAAGCCTTTGGAAAACTTCCTCCTATCTCTGGGGCCCAGATTGGGTTGTGTTCCCCTCTGGGAACTAACCAAAGTGAGCAAGCAGAGCAATGACATCTCCGGCCGGCTTAGGCCTGGGCTCTTGAGCCAAACGTTAGCCGGGGGGCTGGGATTGCGAGGTTGACAGGATTGACTCAGGTGTGTCAAGTGCCTCCCAAACTATCCCCACCCCTCCCCACTCCCAAACTGGGGTCACTGCCAGATGACACGGGCGCTCCACAGTGGAGGGGGTGGAAGGGTGGAGCCGAAGAGGCAGAGAAAACCTCAACGTTCCCGGTGATTCCTTCGCTTGAACACACGGCGTGGTGTTGGCAGTCAGACCAAGTGCTGGGGCACAGAATGGACCTTGTTTTCTGCATCCTCTCGTGAGCCTGGTACAGAGCCCCAGCCAGTGTTCAAATAAATGTGGAATGAATGGAATGTCTCATTACCAACATGATCTCAATGGATCCATAGGTCACTGTATCATATCACCACACTCACTTTACAGGGTAGGAAACTCAGCCATGCCAAGTGACCAAAGTCACAACAAAGTGGACACCTTTTTGTCGGTGACCCCAAGGCACTTCCCATCCTAACATTAAGACAGGTATGTCCTGGGCTGGGAAAAGCAAGAAGGGACCAAGTAACATCCCAAGAGGGAACAAAAAAGGCCCAAACAAATGAAAGTAGAATAAAACCTATGTATAGTACAGTATTATTTCTGAAACCTTTTAGTCTCATTTTACCTTGACACTGACCCTAAAGCTGAGAATAACAGGCGAAAAGCCTGTATGTATCCAAACTGGGATATATGAATTGTTTTAGTCCCCTGAATTTTTTGAGAAGATTTTGGTACAAATTACTTGAAATCAGTGTTAAAAATCTATCGAGTGATATATATATATAAATATATTATATATATATATATACATATATATATATATATCCAGTGATAAATCATGAAGTACCCTGTGTCACAACGTATTCCTGTCAAAAATGTTTATAACCGAATCTCAGCCTAACTCCCGCAGTCAAGGGGAAACAAGTCAAACCCAGAATATTTGTCACTTTACGAGACAGCTGGCCTTGTCTATTCAAAGAGTCAGTGTTGGGGCATCTGGGTGGCTCAATCAGTTAGACATCTGACTTTTGATCTCAGCTCAGGTCTTGATCTCAGGGTTGTGAGTTCAAACTCCACACTGGCTGTGAAGCCTACAAAGAAAGAAAGAAAGAAAGAAAGAAAGGAAGGAAGGAAGAAAGGAAGGAAGGAAGGAAGGAAGAAAGAAACCTACTAAAAAAGAAAAAAAGTTCTAGGTTTAAAGAGATTAAAGGGACCAATAACGGTGCTTAGACCCTAATTGGATCTTTGTTTAAAATACATTAAAAAAGTAATAATAATGAAATAAAATAAAACACATTAGTGGAAGAACCAGAAATATTGGAACATGGATTGAATGTGAACTTAACGTTAATTTTATTAAGTGTAGTAATGGTGGAATTGTAATTACACACAAAAAAGGCTTATTTTTAGCGGATGCCAACGTATTTAGGGGTGAAGTGTCAAAGCGTCGAAGTCTACAATTTATTTTTAGATGGTTCAACCAACTTATATACAAACACATACACACACATAAATAGAGAGTAAATGTGGCAAAATGTTAAGTTATCAGATCTAGGGAGAGGGCATATGGGTGTTTATCATATCTTTTCTCCCCAACTCTCCATTTTGAAATATTTCACCAAGTGGAGGGATATCCTAGATTTTCCATTTAGGGGTGCTTGGGTGGCTCAGTTGGTTAAGGGTCTGCCTCTTGCTTTTGGCTCAGTCATGATCTCAGAGTTTGTAAGATAGAGCCCTGCGTCGGGCTCTGTGCTGACAGCGCGTGCTCTCTCTCTCTCTCTCAAAATAAATAAATACACTTTAAAAAAAAAAAATCATCACTTTCAAAATGCTCTGTCCTGGCAGGCACGTAGGTCTTTTAGGTAGGGTTTCTCCAAGTATGGTCTCTCACCATCAGTATGAGAACCGCAAGAGAAAATATAGGAATGGTCAACGAGCACATGAAAAGAAACTCTGCATCAGTCGTCAAGAAAATGCAAATGCAATTATAGTGCCATATGCCTGAAACTAATGTAACATTGTGTGTCGACTATATGTCAATGGGAAAAAAATGAGAAGGGAAACCACGCTGAGATAGCACCACACGCCCACCAGAATGGCTGAACAGAGAAAGGCCGGCAACATCAGTGTCGGTGAAGATACGGAGTGTCAGGAACGCCTGTATTTTGTGGTACGGGGGGTTGTAAAATGGTACAGCTACTCGGGAGAACGATGTGGCAGTTTCTAATAATTCAGCATATCCTTGGTTAAACATCCGACTCGATTTCGGCTCAGGTCAGGAGCTCACGGTTCATGGGTTCGGGCCCCACGTGGGGCTGTGCGCTGGCAGCACAGAGCCTGCTTGGGATTCTCTCTCTGCCTCTCTCCCGCTCACGTGCACGCTCTCTCTTTCTGTCTCTCTCAAAATTAATAGATATTAAAAAAATAAATAAAGTCAGCGTATCCTGCCCACACAACCTTCCTCTCAGGTCCCCAGAGGAATGAAAACCTACGTCCAAAGACTCGTATCCCAGTGTTCACGGCAGCTGTATGGACAACGGGCAGACCCTGGAGACAGCCGTGCAGGGTGTCACCAACCCGAGTGCAGATAAACCCTGAGGCAGCCCCGCGTGGACATGTGCAGGAACGCGAGTGTTTGAAAGCAACCACCAGAGGACGCGCTACACGCTTCTCTTTTTATATGAATTCCTAGAACCAGCTGGACCTACCTATAGAGACGGAACGGGTGTGCCTGGGACTGGAGGTCAGGAAGGATTGGCGGCAAAGGGACACGAGAGAACTTTCTGGGGCTTGTGGAACAAATTCCGCATCTTGTCTGGCAGTGGTCACGTGGGAACCTGCGTTTGTCGGAAAGTACTCTCGAGACGGGTGCATTTTCTTTCGGGCAAATTCTGTCTCCATAAAGCTGACTTAAAACACATTTACACATCTTTTTTTCCCCGCTCCGGTGGTGAGATGGGCTCTTTCAGACAGGGTTTCCCAAAATATGATTTCTGGGCTTTGTGCATCAGCCTCACCAGGAAATCTGACCCACTGAGTCAGAATCTCAGGACCGGGCGGGGAGGAGTCACGGGCACCCCAGAGGCTGCCGGAGCCGCCCGTGCCAGAGGCCGGTGTCACAGCTCGGGGACACAAGCCACGTCTGGATTTCACGCCAGAGCAGCTGGTGGTGCCCGGTGGGGAAAGAGACTAGAGAAATGACTCGAGGGGAATCCCAGGCCGACCAACCTGCCGCCTAACTTGCCGGCTTCTGTTCTGTACAAAGGGAAAGACAGGCTCTGAAGGCCAGGCTGGAACTTGTGAGAAGGGCCCCCGGCCAAGGAAGGAATCAGGGGCTGCGAGAAGGGGGGGCCACGGGGCTCCCTTCCGAAGCCCGCCGCTCTCCAGCCAGGCTGTGCCTCAGAATCTTGGGGACCTTTTAAAAAAAGTCTAATTCCTCTTTTTTTTTTTTTTTTAATTTATTGAGAGAAAGAGAGTGCAGGGGAGGGGGAGAGAGACGGGAAGAAAGAGAATCCCAAGAAGGCTCCACGTGGTCAGCCCAGAGCCTGACGTGGGGACCGAACCCACGAACCATGAGATCGTGACCCGTTTAACCGACTGAGCCACCCGGGTGCCCCGTCCAACTCCTCTTTTAATCATAGTAGTACATAAATACAGGGTCTTAAAAAAACAAACATGTGAATATGGCTTTAGTAACACTAAAAATCAAAAGAGATTGGCCCCTCTGTGACCTTATTTCTGCTCCTTGGAGACACTGAGAAGCTTTTCACTCTTAAGTGTGCAGCTTGATGAATATTTACATGTGTGGCCCCCCCCCCCCCCCCCGCCGAGCCCGCCTAGACGAAGACCCAGACCGTTTCCAGCACCCTAGAATGTTTGCTAGGTGCCCCTTCTCGGTTCATATTTCCCCAGACAACCACTATTCTGACTTCTGTCACCACTGGTAAGTTTCAAGGCAACCACTCTAAATTATTTTTGTCATGGGGCGCCTGCGTGGCTCAGTCAGTTAAGCGTCAGGCTTCAGCTCAGGTCACCATCTCACGGTTCATGGGTTTGAGCCCCACATCCAGCTCTGTGCTGTCAGCACTGAGCCTGCTTTGGATCCTCTGGCCCCGTCTCTCTCTGCCCGCCTTCCCCGCTGGTTCTGTAAGTGAACGAACTTTAAAAAAATTGTTTTTGTCCTTTCTTCTAGCATTTGTTTCCGTATTTCTAAATGATATACTAACACTGCTATTTCCGGGGCTGCCTGCTTTGGGCAGGAACTAGCAGCTTCTTAGGACGCTAGATCCCACGTTCACTCTTCTTGCCCTGCCTCACCAAGGGAAGCTACAACACTTGCCAATTTCCAGGCCCCGCCACCAAACCGCCACGCCCTGGGCACCTGTGCCCCCGCAGCCGCAGGCCCGCGGTAGCTGCGAGCCGGGCCCTCCGCCTTAAGCCGGCCCGACACGCCGGACTCAGGACGTCTGCGGAGAAGGGCTCCGCGGTGTGAAAGCGGAACCTGTTACCAGGCTGCGGGGTTCAACTGGAGTTGGAATAAGCAAGCCAAGAGAAACCCCAGTATTTCTAAGGACCCCCCCCTTTCCACCGGTCGGCCCATCCGTGCCGCACAAACCTCTGGTCTGAACGGACCCCTCAAGGCTTCTGTCTGACAGGAACCCGAATGCATGGCCTACCTCCAGAGAGGAAGGCCGGTCCGCATGGGACAGTCGCGTCAGATGTTCAGCGCCAAGATGCGACGCAGGTACAGTTTCCTGTCACTTGGAGAGAGGTCTATGCAGGCTGGAGACATTGAACCAGTCCTTCCGGCTCACCCTGTGGCCACTCCCTCGGCCCAAAGGCCCCTCACTGAACCCCAACACAGACCTCTGCAGGCCGGTGTCCCCACAATTCTGATTTCCTTTCTCACCGGGACCCCACGCTCTGCGGCTCCCGTGGCATCTCCGGCCCCGGGCGGGAGATCTGCACCCTCCCTGCCTCGGGAGCCCCGCCAGCCCTGCACCCACCCTGTGCCAGCCCGGGAGGAAACCCTCTTCCCGCCTCCGGGGCGGTGGGGGGCGGGGGGGGGACAGTTCGCATGTGCTGTCCTGCAGACACTGCTGGGGGGTGGTGTGCCCCCAAGTGCCCGGGGATGGCGCTTCCGGCGGCTGCCAAGTCCCCGGGCTCTGCGGGCCCGGGCGAGAACCGACCGGCAGCACCTGTGATCGTGAAGTCCTCCTGGTCCTTAAGACCGAAAGGGTGTGCACGTGTGACCAAACAGGTACAGGGATAGGATGGGAAATGGCCATTTTAATAAGGGAGAAACCCAGGCTCCAAGATGCTAAGAAGCCATCCCAACATCACCGAACAAGTCCGCTTCGGGAGCCGGAGACTAAAATACACTCTGCCCGGGGCCACAGGAAACCTCCTTTCCCTTGGACGTGATCTGCTTGCACCAGAAGTCCAGTCCCGGGTTCGCTCAGGGAGGGCCCCTCGAGCACAGGGCAGGGACACCTGGAAGCCTGGGTCCAGGGGAGCGGCTACCCCAGCCGGCACCCTGGCCTCCACTGACAGGCCACAGGCCCTCATGTCTCTGGATGGGCAGAACCCAAATCACTTGGTCCCCTTGGCACAGACCCAGGATCTTGGAGAGGCACAGTCCCAAGCCACAATCTTGCCTTCCTCCAGGCCCCCGCACTTGAGATCCGGCTGGTCCTCATCTTCCTCTGGGAGTCTGGGGAGGGTGAGAAGAGGGGCCGGGCTCAGGATGACGGGCTCGGCCGGCCGGTGCGCCCGATGCCAGGGCTGGCGTGGGGACTGCGTGACCACTGCACAGAGCCAGGAGAGTCTGCAAAGGGCTCTGGGGTTGGAATGAGGATGCCCCATAGCTTGAGAGAACCACCCGCCCCCTCCGTGCAGTGCCCCTTATCTACCGAACAGGGTGACGCTCCTGCTCGGGTGGGTACGCTAGGGGGCCCAATAAGGGATGGGGTGACTGGGGCTAAATGAAACCAGGCCCTGAGTGGGGCAGTGGGGGAGGGGTGTCTCTCAAGAGCTACCCCAGGCTGGTGGTGGAGCAGGGGGCTGAAACTTGGAACAGAAGGAGGATCCAGATCAACAGTGGGGGAGGTGTCAGTGGAAAGGAAGGCCTCGACCCCTCTTCGGTGCCTGCCGTGATGTCATTCTGGTCACACTGAGGACAGAGAGGCCACCCACCCAGGCCCACGGTCACTTACAAATGGGGTGGTAGTGGAGCCCCATCAATCCAGTGCCAGCCCTGGGGGCCTCGCTGGGCCCCCACCCAGGAGTACTTGGTGACTGGGTATCTGCTCAGGAAGTCCTGAAGGAGAAAAGCAGCTGGTCACCCTTCTCCGACACTAGTAAGGCTCCTCCCCGGGAATTCTGTGCCCCACCCTGCCCCACCCCTGCCCCACCTCCTGCAGATTCCCAACTTACTGAGCCAGAGAAGTGACCAGAGAAGTGACTCGGCTCAACCCGGCTCTCCCAGAACATCAGGAAGTGGAAAGCTGTATTGGATGCTCGTGGGTTGGCAGACACTGTGCTCAGGACTGGGGACCAGAAATGGGGGTGATCCCATCTCCGCTTCACGGGGAGAGAGGATGCGAATGCCAGTCCCCACCCAGCAACGCGAGATGGATACTGAGCGGCCAGAGAGGCGGGGAGAAAGCTGGGAGACTCCAGAGTACATCCGGGGAGCAAACAGCCTGACTGTGCAGGAGGCGATGACAGGGCTGAGGCGGCCGCGGAGGGGGCCTGGGAGCAGATGGCCAGCAAGAGCGCACCTGTCAGCGAGAGCGTAATGTACCCTGTACCAGTTGGGCGCGATGTCACGACCATTTACAAAAAGAAGACAAGTACGAAGGCCACGGAGCGGTATGAGGAAAGTCATCAGACAGGGTTACAGTGAATCAGAACGTCAATCAGCTGCGCCATGATCACCGTCATGACAAAACACGTACGCACACAAACACAGACACGCAAGGAACGATAAAAGCCGGGAGTGCGTTGGAGAGCTATTAGAGACCGTTTTTCTTTTTCTTTTGAGTATTTGTCCTTGAGGTCATGTTGTTTTTGGCAACAGAGTGAATGAAAACATTGCATTAAAATTTTTTTAACTTGGAAAAAGATGTTTCAGTGCTGTAAGTCCCGGTGTGGGGCAGCGATGCTGGTGCATCTTCCAGAACATACTTCGGTGCCACCTTAACAGGAGCAGTGACATCCTTCTGACCACTTGAGTGAGTGATTCCACTTTGGAGGAAAAATCCAAGAACATAAAGGGGGAGGAAATGAACTTCTCCAAAGATAACACAGTGTTATTTGTAAAGAAAAAATGGAAACCACCCAGTTGCTTAGTAATAAGGAAATAACTAGGCACGTTATGGGACATCAACACGATGGAAAATTACAATGCTGGTAACAGTGACAAGTACGTAGAAAATGTAATGCCAGAGGGGCGCCTGGGTGGCGCAGTCGGTTAAGCGTCCGACTTCAGCCAGGTCACGATCTCGCGCTCCGTGAGTTCGAGCCCCGCGTCGGGCTCTGGGCTGATGGCTCGGAGCCTGGAGCCTGTTTCCGATTCTGTGTCTCCCTCTCTCTCTGCCCCACCCCGTTCATGCTCTGTCTCTCTCTGTCCCCCAAAAAATAAATAAACGTTGAAAAAAAAATTAAAAAAAAAAAAAAAGAAAATGTAATGCCAGAAAACGTAAATATGAAAACACGCAAAGCAAAGAAGAGCAGGAGACCAAAAATATGGCCTGGGGAAAGCATCATCCATAGATTAAGTTCCAGAAACTTCTGAGTCACTTATGGTCCAAAGAATTGCTGTGTATGAGGCCGCCGAAATCCCAGGGCCTCCATGGCCTTCAGCTGGTGCTTCTCCAACTTTGCCACCAATTTGGGAACATGGGGGAATATGACCCTCAGCAGAATTTCCTTGAAATCCCATATTTTCCATCTTAAAAGTGAGCTAAATTATCTGCTAAATTAGTCTTCAAACATCTTTTTTAAAAATTGTGAATAAAATACATACCAAGAACTTTAGCATTTTAACTATTTTTAAGTGTACAAGCTGCTGGCATTATGTCCATTCACAATGTTGTGCAACCACCGTCCATCCCCAGAACTTTCTCATCTTCCTCCGTGGAAACTCCAGGCCCATTAAACACCCTCCTATCCCCCCACCTGCTTGACGAGCACCACTCTACTTCCTGCCTTCATACATTTCAGCTTTCATATTCAAATGCTCCAATTAGTTAATCTTCGTAATCTTACGATGGAGATTTTTTCATGGTTTTTTTTTCACCTTTCTGTAGTCAACTGTGGCTTCTTCCTCCCTCCACCCCACAAACACAGCTGTTCTTAAACCAATGGCGAGTGAGTCTGCTGACCGATGACACTTAAACTTTCTCCTTTTCTCTAACTGCGAGCAAAATCAGCTCTTAGGGAGGCTGAGACCTGCTGATCCAGGGCTGTGTGTGTCACTGGCACCTTGGAATGTCCCCGGGTGTGTGTGTCCCAGCTCCTGGAGCCTGGCCTTTGCCAGCTCCCTCTGCCTGCCAACCCTCAGCTGCTCCTCCTTGCCCGGTGCCTCCTGAAGCTTCTGTCCTCGTGGAGAGCTCCACAGTCATCACGTTCCAGATTTGAACAGCCCAGGACCCAAATCTTCACCCTTGTCTTCTTGCAAGGAGCTTATCCAGACTTCATGATATGTTTCCTATATACTTATGTTTCAAATAATTGATCTTGTATGCTTAGTTTTAAAAGAATTCTTGGGGTGCCTGGGTGGCGCAGTCAGTTGAGTGTCCAACTTCATCTCAGGTCATGATCTCATGGTCCATGAGTTTGAGCCCTGTGTCGGGCTCTGTGCTGGCAGCTCAGAGCCTGGAGCCTGCTTCGGATTCTGTGTCTCCCTCTCTCCCTGCCCCTCCCCCACTCATGCTCTGTCTCGCTCTGTCTCAGAAATAAACATTAAAAAAAATAATTAAAAAAATTAAAAAAAGGGGCACCTGGGTGGCGCAGTCGGTTGAGCGTCCGACTTCAGCCAGGTCACGATCTCGCGGTCCGTGAGTTCGAGCCCCACGTCGGGCTCTGGGCTGATGGCTCAGAGCCTGGAGCCTGTTTCCGATTCTGTGTCTCCCTCTCTCTCTGCCCCTCCCCGTTCATGCTCTGTCTCTCTCTGTCCCAAAAATAAATAAAAACGTTGAAAAAAAAATTAAAAAAAAAAAATTTTAAAAAAATGTTAAAAAAAAGTTAAAAGAATTCTTTATCTGAAGCTTGCAATTTGGTGAAGTTCATCTCCCCCTTGGAGGACCCACCAGCCACAGGGAAGTTTTTGCTCAGAGGGCTGAGGTCATTCTGAACTCAACCCGTCTGCTTAGAGGCTGGAGGGCAGGGACAGGCTTTCCGAGGACACTTGCTGTGCTCAGTGGGTCACTGCCCAGCTGGGTCCCCTCCCCAGCTCCAGCCACTCTCTAGGGACCCACCTCCATTCCCACTGGCCTCCATTTTGCAGACGCAACCAGGGGCCTGAGAATGTTCTTATCTGACAAATATAAGAACTCAGGTCTGACACAGGCCCCCGACAAAAATGCTTAAATACTGACCTCCTGCTTACAGGGCTACTGTCCCTCTAGCATTTCCTCCTAATTACGTAGCACACATTATTCACAGAACATTTAGAAGATTAGAAAAAATTAAAACTTTTGAGAAGAAAAAAAAATCACTCGTAATCTTGCCCCCAGCGGTAACCACAATTAGGATATTACTATACATATTTCCTTTCTGTTTTTCCTTTGTATATTTATTTTTACCATACTGAGATTTGATGGTTTTCAATCTACATTGTATCTTTCTCATTTCTCCATGTTTTCTGAAACGTCAGTGCTATTCCTGGTAATGAAATAACTCATGTTCACGGTAAAACATTTTCTCCAGCATGGTTTTCTGTCCATCTCCAGGGAACTCTCTGAGAGAAAGAAGGCAGGAACCACCTTCCCTGTTGTGCAGCACAGAACAGCTCTGTGTCAAGACTGGGCAGGAACAGTCCAAGAAAACAGAATGTTATGTATGTGGAATCTTCAGTAAAATATTAACAAGTCAAATCCAGAAGTATTTGAGGAAGAAAACATCACGGCTAAGTCAACTAGCACAAGAGGCCTGTACTGAAGTGAAGAGCCTGCTTGGGATTCTCTCTAAATAAATAATAAAATAAAAAATAAAAAACAAAAAGTAAAATAAATAAGTAAACGCAGACCAACGTAATTCACCACAGAGATTAAAGAGAAAACAACGGTATCGTCTCGAAACAGACACAAAGAAGCATCCCATGAAATGAAACTCACTCATGTTTAGAACTCTTCAAAAAATGGGACTAGAAAGGAACTTCCTTAAATGCTAACATTTAAGGAATGGGCTGTTCTGGCTCCTCATTGACTCCCCAGGGCCAAACACGGCGTAGGTGGTCAATAGATACTTATTAAATCACTGACCGAAGGAACCCTCACTGTGAAGGGCTTGGCACCGGCTGGACGGGAGCACGCCTGCGCCCGTGTTCCCAGCTCCACCTCTGCGTCTTCATTCTAAGACGACCTTGGGAGTCCTGATGTCTGGTCCTCCCGCATGTAACTTTATTTCCCCAGGCCTAGGTGACTTTTTCTGCAATGCAGAGTTGGACTAGATCTTTGAGATTCCTTCCAGCGCTAGGAATGGGCGATCCGTAACAATACGTCCATCTTTCTGCCGCCCGCTCCCTTCTCACCTGGATGTGGCCCAGCAGGGGGAGGGTGGCATGGTGAGACGAGCAGAAGGCCTGGCTGGCCTCCCAGGCCTGAGCCTCGGCAGAGAGGTAGTAGCAATGCTCCTCACACCACATCCAGCCCGGGGGGCACGGCTGGCAAGTGGCCCCTGCAAGCACAGAGACCACTGTAAAGAGCTGAACGGATGCGCGGTAAAAAATGAAAGTCTGGCCATGGCCTTGACTGATGGGACAGATCCGGAGCATGGAAGTGGTAAGCCTTGGGAAGGGCAAGCGGGATGGGCAAGGACCCGGGCAGGCTGTAGAGTTTGTGCAATGGCCAAAGCCGCCCGAGGCGGGGGCCGTCAACCCACTGCTCGTCAGAACACAGGCTGTGTCCAGTGGGAGGAAGGAGCTCCTTTCCCTCTCTGTGCTCAACAAGCCCCATGTCTTCATGCTGCACCTGCCCGGGGCAGGGGTGTGTGTGCGTGTGTGTGTGTGTGTGTGTGTGTGTGTGTGTGTGTGTTTCTAGTTCTCAGAAAGCTGCTGTCAGGACTACACACCCTGGTGGTGGCCAGAGGAGGAGAGGGGACCAGGAGGAGGCACCATACCTACTCTAGAAGCCAGGGCCACAATGGTGACCGCGGACACTGCCAGAAACACAGCCATGACCACTAGGGCCCAGCGCAGGGACTTCATGTACAGAGGCAGCCCTGGGGGAGGGGACAACCAGGAGAGACAGGTTAGAACCCAAGACTCGTACACCAGCATCACGCCTGCCTTAGCACCCCCCCTCACCTTGGCCCAACACACCACAGAAACCCACTCAATTTAGGTTAGAAAATTATTATTGAGGAGAAATCACTAGAAGATGTTCTGCTTCTTTAAAAAATAGAAGATAGGGGAGCCTGGGTGGCTCAGTCGGTTAAGCGGCCGACTTCGGCTCAGGTCATGATCTCGCGGTCCGTGAGTTCGAGCCCTGCGTCGGGCTCTGTGCTGACAGCTCAGAGCCTGGAGCCTATTTCAGATTCTGTGTCTCCCTCTCTCTGACCCTCCCCTGTTCATGCTCTGTCTCTCCCTGTCTCGAAAATAAATAAACGCTAAAAAAAAAAAATAAAAAATAATAAAAAATAAAATAAAAAATTAAATTAAATTAAAAAATAGAAGACATAAGAATCCATTGAAGGAGAACAAACGATTGGCTGACAACCATCTGCTGAGCACAAACCGTGCATTAGACACAGGGCACAAATACCACCAGGGACAGGGCAAGACCCCTGCACTCATGGGGCTCAAGGTACCAGGAGATAAAGCTGCAAACGGGAGGGATGGGGGTTCAGTTTAAACGTTGGCAGACCTGGCTTCCAGCCTTGGCTCTGTGGGTCCCCCAAGTGTTTTTGGTGTGTTTTCCCACCTGCCTCTCCTATCTCTCCAGGCCACTGGAGGCCACTGGTGAGGCATCGTGCAGAGTGTGCTTTGCAGGCCATAGAGCAGGAGACAGACCTGAGTTGTCAGCAGCTCCTGTGAGCTGGACCCAGGGGACCAGATAACTAGAATGAGGCTGCAGAGGGGAAAGGAACTTCAGAGATAGGCAGGCAGGAGAGAGAGAACATATTTGAATCATCCTGCCCCGGTGATGGAGTAACCAGGGAGGCCAGGGGGGAAATGTGGGGAATAAAACACAGTAAATGGTTAATCGCGGCCTCAGACAGCTCATGGCGGCTTTCTACCCAGAAACATCTAAAGTAACTGAGCACTCCTGGGGCACCTGGGTGGCTCAGCTGGTTAAGTGTCTGACTTTGGCTCAGGTCATGATCTCAAGGTTCGTGAGTTCAAGCCCCGTGTTGGGTTCTCTGCTGACAGTGTGGCCTGCTTGGGATATTCTCTCTCTCTCTCTCTCTCTCTCTCTCTCTCTCTCTCTGCCCCTCCCCCACCAAAATAAACAAATAAACTTTAAAATAAATAAATAAACGAGTGACTGAGTACTCCTGAATCTGAATTTGACCTCTGCCAGGACACAGAAGCATGAAATCAATTAATGTAAGAAGAGGCCTCTCCTCTCCCAGGCACTTGGCCGCAAGGGGCCATGGGACCCAGCCACATCTCGGGGATGAGGGTTGGGAAACCTACATATTCAGTGTAAGGGTCCCAAGAACGCAAGTCATCGTATTTGTCAAAGCCGGAAACAGCAGAGGTAATTCTCCAGCAAATATTTTACTATTTTGAAACGACTAATGCCATTTTTAAAACCATATGCACAGGATACACCCCCCATATGAGTGCACACATGTGTGTATGGTACACACAACTTATACACAAAGAAAGTTGGGACACACTTCCAAGGTTTTTAAGAAAACATGTTTGCAATCATAATTCAACTTTAAAAGCAAAGGCACTTTTGAAATCTTTGACTTCCCTTTTCCATTAGGAAAAACGCTTGCTTCAAAGACTGGAAAGGGAAGTATGTTACGGTGATCTGTGAAGAGTCACATTCCATCTATGACCTGTTAGGAATTTGTTCTTTTTTTTTTTTTTTTAAACACATAATCCGCTTCTTAAAGGGATTTGACCCAAATTTCCATCAACTGATAAGTGGATAAACAAAATGCGGTATATCCATACAGCGCAATATTCAGCCATGAAAAGGTAGGAAGTGCTGATGTAGGCTGCAACGTGGCTGAGCACTGAAAAGTTTATGCTCAGTGAAAGAAGCTTGTCGCATAAGGGCACATATTACAAGTCCATTTATGAAATGTCCAGAACAGGCAAAACCCACAGGGACAGAGAGTAGATCAGTGGTTGCTGGGGAGAGGCTGGGGGTGATGGCTCAAAGATACAGCGTTTCCTTTTAGGGTATTGAAAAAATACATTTTTTTAATTATTTATTTATTTTGAGAGAGGGACAGAACAAGTGAGCGGGGGAGGGGCAGAGAGAGAGAGAGAGAGAGAGAGAGAGAGAGAGGGAGAGGGAATCCCAAGCAGGCTCTGCACTGCCAGTGTGGAGCCAGATGTGGGGCTCGAACTCACAAACAGCGAGATATGACCTAAGCCAAAATCAAGAGTCGGACGCTTACCTGACGGAGTCACCCAGGCATCCTGAAAATATTCTAAAACCAACTGTAATGGTTGTGCACCTCTGTGAATATACTGACGACCACTGGATTGTACACTTTACATGGGTGGGTTTTATGGTATATGAATTATGACTCAATGAAGCTGTTACCAAAAAAAGTGATTTGAAAATGCTTGGAATAAAAAATACATATACATTGATAGTCTTAAAAAGCAGAAAAGCCTGCAGAAGAAAAGGAGAACAAATCTACCAATCACCTCCGTCAATGTAACTCTTGTGACTGAACACTAAATTCAGCTCTGACCTTTCAGAAAAGAAATACAGCAGGTTACATAGTCTCACACACCTTCCACCCTGGGCTGCAGTGCTGACGTTGGGGATGGCCTCCCACAGAGCCAGGGTCCTCCCCAAATTTCCAGGCAGGAGTCCCACCTACCCCCTTTCAAAAACAATTCTTTGGGGTGCCTGGGTGGCTCAGTCAGTCAAGCATCCGACTTCGGCTCAGGTCGTGATCTCGCGGTCTGTGGGTTCGAGCCCCGCGTCGGGCTCTGTGCTGACAGCTCAGAACCTGGAACCTGCTTCTGATTCTGTGTCTCCCTCTGTCTCTGACCCTCCCCCCATTCATGCTCTGTCTCTCTCTGTCTCAAAAATAAATGTTAAAAACAATTATTATTATTTTTTTAATTTATTTATTTTGAGAGAGAGAGAGAGAGAGAGAGAGAGAGCGAGCGAGCGATGGAGGGAGGAAGGGGCAGAGAAACAGTGAGAGAGAATCCCCAAGCAGGTTCCACACCGTCAGCACTCAGCCAAACTAGAGCTCCAGGCGAGGCTCAAACTCATGAACCATGAGATCATGACCTAAGCTGAAATCAAGAGCCTGACACTTAACAGACTGAGCCACCCAGGCAGCCTGCTAAAGTCCCCTCTAAACTCGTCTTCTCCCTATTTCCAATTCTGGACTTCCTTAAATGGAATTCGCTCAGGGTCTGCAAACCTACCCAGTCCCACATGGTAATTACACACAGTCCTTCCCTCTGGCCCATTCTCTAGCTTCCACCCAATTCCGTTTCCAAATCTTGGACTGACCATCTCTGATGTTACACCCTGTTTGCTCTCTCACTTTGAACTCCATCTTAACTTGCCATATTTCCTACCGGCAACTGAAACACTGTCTGCTTCCTCCCTCCTAGCCAAATCCGGGTATCAGGGGATGGAACCAGGTTTTGCGGGGCTTCAAGTTTATTCAATTTGCTCTCCCCTGCTGCACACTGCTTCTCTCTCTCTCAACTATAAACATTAAAAAAAAATTTTTTTTTTGGAGGGGCGCCTGGGTGGTTCAGTTGGTTAGCGTCGACTTCAGCTCAGGTCATGATCTTGCGGTTCATGGGTTCCAGCCCCATGTCAGGCTCTGTGCTGACAGCTCAGAGCTTGGAGCCTGCTTCGGATTCTGTCTCCGTCTCTCTCTGCCCCTCCCCTGCTCCCACATTGTCTCTCTCTCTCTCTCTCTCTCTCTCTCTCTCTCTCTCTCTCCCACTCAAATATAAACATTAAAAAAATTTATTCAATTTGGTGGGTGAGGGAAGGGGTCTTAAAAAATATAATAAAAACCTCCAAATACAAAGTTTGGCATAGGACTCAGAGGGCTCCTGCCAGTGAGGCTCTGCTTTTGTGTCATCGCCTTCAGGTAAAATCTATCACAATTGCCCTGCTCCTCCCGCTGGGCAGGACCATGCTGGGGCATCATCCTCTCTGGGCCCCATTTCCTCCATGCCCCCAGCACTGGTGAGTACATTCTTCCTGCCCATTCCACCAAAATTATAACCACCTCTGGAGTTCCTAGGCTGCCCCACCATCTCCAAAAGACACCTTCTACCCCAGCCTCTGCTCCTGTTCTCCGTTCCAGAAGGCTCCTGCCCAGACCCCTCCTGGCTCCGTCCCAGGCTGACCTGCACTTAAACTTTAGTCCTAGATTCTTATTAATCTGATCAAAAGCTATTGACTTTAAAAGACTCATTGTGGTAGATAGAATAATATTCCCCCCCAAAGATGCCCCCTTCTTAATCCCTAGAACCTGTGAATATGTTAGGTTACATGGCAAAGGGGAATTAAGGCTTTAGATGGAATTAAGGCTGATCATCCTTTGGCTTTAAGATGAGGAGACTCTCCTGGATTTTCTTGGTAGGCCCAACGTAATCACAAGGATCCTTAGAAACAGAAGAGGGAGGCAGAAGGGCAGGAGAGTCCGAGAGGGCGGCAGGAGAAGGAATCAGCCACACATTGCTGGCTTTGAACATTCTGAGGGGTATGAACTAAGGAATGCAGAGTCTTCTCGCTACAAAAAGGCAAGGCTACGGAATCTCCCCTAGAGTCTCCAGGAAGGAACACGGTGCTGCTGACACCTTGGCTTTAGACCAGTGAGCCCACATCAGACTTCTGACCTACAGAACTGTAAGATAATAAATGTGTGTTGTTTCAAACCACTAAGTTGGTGGCAATTTGTTACAGCAGCGATAGAAAACACATCATCAGGCAGACAATGTGCTCACACCAAACTGCAAAGGCCAAGGAACGATGTGCGTCCCTGAAGTCTACCCACGACTGAGACATGGCACAGACCTTCGGGCTTTGCGGCCTGTCTAGCTGGCCTGGTCTTCCTCTCACCTGGCTAAGGTTTTGGCATTTTGCCTGCTGGGCAGGTGGCTAGCCCTCCTGGCCTCTGTTCCTGAGCTTTCCAGCTAGAAGGTTGCCTCTGCCACCCCCAAACCCTACTCACCTTTCAACGCTTAGTTCCAGGAAGCTTTCCCATGCCCCCAGGGTTCACCAACCACTCCCTCCCAGTTCCCAGTCCAGGGCTGTTTATATCTTTTCCAGGCTCCTTCTGGTTCCCTGACAAGAGAAGGGAGGCTGGGCCTGAGAGAGGAGCCAGGAGTCGGGAGTCCGGGGACCTGTGTTCCCATCCGGGTTGCCACCCCCGTCACGTGATCCTGGAAGACCTCCCCTGTCCCGGAATTCCTCCCTCCTCTACTTTTCCACACTAAGAGGGAGTGAGAAAGTTCTTGCGGTGGGACGGCGGAGTGGTGGTGGAAATAGTGGTTTTACTCTTTCATCGCAGACAGCTCAAGTACAACCACTAGCCCCGAACGTTACCGATCCCAGCTCGGCGGGACAGGCCAGGCGGGGCCGGGGCAGCGGGGTGGTCGGCGGGGCGCCGGGAAAGGGGAGCGCTCCGGCTGCGTCGCCCCCTCCCCGGCCGCGCGGGCCCCCGGGGCAGGCGCGCGCTTACCCATGATCTCTATGGCCCGGGGCAGCTTCTCGTCGCTGTCCGTCTCGGCGCGGGGCAGCAGCGCGTCCTCCTTCTCCAGCCCCAGCTCCCTGCAGCGGCCGCCGCACGTGGTGGGAGAGCCCGCGGGCTCCGCGCGCCCGTCGGCGGGGCTGGCCCGGCCCTCGGCGTCGAGGCCGCGCTCCGGCCGCGCTGGGGTCCGCGGCAGGAGCGGGTGGGTGGGGAAGGCGTGGCGGGAGGAGGCCGGGGACTCGGGCACCGGCACGGTGAGGAAGCGCGTGGAGGGCGCCGGCGAGGGCGCGCGGCTGCTCCCGGCCGCGCCCACGGACTTCACGCGCACGTCCACCTGCAGTTCCACCGGGGCCCAGGCGCCAGGCAGCTGCTCCCCCGACACCAGCTCGGCCCCCGGCGCCTCGCCGGCCTGGGGCCGCTCGGCCACGGAAGGGCCGGGCGACGGCGGCTCGGAGTCCGCGGACGTCTGGCGGCGGAAGGCGCCGTAGCCCAGGCTGGGTGGCGGCAGCCGCGTGAGCGCCGGGCGGGCCGGGGGCTGCTGCTTCCCGCCGGCGAGGTCCTGGCCCGCGCCCGCCGCCTTCTTTACGGCTCGGACCAGATTCGGGCTGCTCTCGAGACCCTCAAGCCGTAGTTCGTCGGCGGGGACCTGCAGCTGCTCCGGCTCCGCGACCTGGCTCCCCAGGGGCTCCATTGGGAACTCGGCCTGGTCTCCTTCCGATGCCGCCTGGGCCCGCTTCATCACCGACAGACGAAGAGCGGAGCGCACCTGGGCCCAGGTAGGCACCTCCCCGGTATAGATTGGTCCAGCCTGGACAATTGTTTTCAGGCCACGCCCCTCACCCGTGCCCCCGCCCACCCCAAGGGCCCCGCTGGGAGTGGCTGTGGCTAGGATTCTATTGGCCACGCCCCCTTAGGCTACCAGAGCCTCCTTCACCTGGCACCGGGAATGGAGAGGGGCAGTGGACCTAGCGGAGGGGTAACCCAGAAGGCAGAGCTGGGAACAGACATAAGGAAGAACCCAGAGCCACGCCTGACTCCTCCCTCTTCTTTGCACCCAGTCCCACGGCCCTCTGCCATTGCGCTGATTTTGAGGGTTACAGCTTTGGGCTGAGAGCGGTTGGCCAAACCCGTGAGAGAGCCTGGGACTCAGGTCAGCAGGTGCAAAGGAAATTGGGCGGCCTGAGGAAAAGGAGCAGAGCTGGTTGTCCTGACAGTGTAGTGGGGGAAGGGGCACCACACCTGAGAGGACTCCGCCACAGCAAAAGTCCCCGGGACAGCTACTCTGAAGGCCTGACTCCTACTAGCTTACCTCGTTGAAAACTGAGGGGTGTATAAGCATGAATGTGTATTTTCCACGGGGAGAGAATCCTGGTCCCCAGTCAGCCTGGTGTGGTGCAATATGGGGTGCCCAAACCTGGCTAGTGATCTGAATACCATTTAAAAATACACATATTCCGGGCTGGGCTCCACCCACACTTACTGAATCTCCTAAGGTGATGAGGCCACTTTTAACAAGTGCCCCAAGGTAGCAATGACAGGTAAAATAGAAGCCACTCTGTTAAATCTGAATTTCAGAAAAATAAGAGTTAGGTTTTTAGTATAAGTGCACCCCAAGCACTGTGTGTCCTTCTATTTAAAAATTATTCATTATCTGAAATTAAAATTTAATCTGCCTCCTATATTTTTATTTGTTAAATCCAGCAACCTTACCCCAAGGGCTTCTACTGGATTGGTTTTAGGAGCAACATTTGGAAAGACCAGATACTTGTTACTCCTAGGGGAGAGGGAAGGAAGGAGAATGTGGAAGAGGGATTCTAGGAACAGATGTCCACCCCCCCACCCCCACCCCAGAAGACAAGTAATGGAGAGAAAAAGTCCAGTGGAAAGAAAGTGCTAGATGAAAAAGTTATGTTTAGGGGCTCCTGGGTGGCTCAGAAGCTTAAGTGTCTAACTCTTGATGTTAGCTCAGGTCATGATTTCATGGTTCATGAGATTTGGCCCAGCACAGAGCCTGCTTGGGATTCTCTCTCTCTTTCTCTTTCTATCTCTCTCTCTGCCTCTCCCCCACCCATGACCTCAATCTCTCAAAATAAATTAACTTTAAAAAAAAAGAATACATGTTATGTTTAATCCCTTCAAAAATCCAGACCATATACGTAATGTGGGGACATATCTATGCATGAAAATACATTTTAAAAGATGTGAAATGATACGCACCAAAGTGATAATAGTAGATGCTGCGGTAGATAGTTTGGGGAGACAGTCTAAGAGACTTTAATCTTATCTGTAATGTTTCTACTTTCTAGAAAGAGAATGTATGCATATTCTTAAATAAAAATCCATTTTTACAAAGATGGCATATTGTAAGGTTCTTTTAGAGCTGATGGAGATTACTATAAAAATTAAAATAATGCAGATGTATGTAAAATATTATTTTATTTTTGTAAATGCTTTTTATTTATTTTTGAGAGAAAGACAGACAGACAGAGTACTAGCAGGGGACAGACGGAGAGAGAGGGAGACACAGAATCTGAAGAAGGCTCCAGGCTCTGAGCTGTCAGCACAGAGCTCGGAGCCCGATGCGGGGCTCCAACTCGTGAACTGCGAGATCATGACCTGAGCCGAAGTCAGTGTTCAACTGACTGAGCCACCCAGGCACCCCAGAAGTATATAAAATATAAAGGAAAGGTCTCTCCCCTCTTTTTCCCCTCTCAGAGGTAGCCACTGTCCCTGCTGACATTAGTTGCTTATCCATTTTTGGAGTGACCTGGGGTAAGAGAGGAGCAACCTGACTTTGCTTTCCTATTTACATATCTCTTCCCGGGATGATGATTATCAAATAGTTTATAACATCAAGCATCTCTAATGTCCCAGGTGTTTGGGCTCAGAGTCAATGTCAGTGAGGAAAACACAATGTGCTTACCATTTAGCCATGCTCCCGTGACCTTGTCGGGGATACCCCAAGGCCTGGCTCCTCTGGCCACAGCCCACTAAACTGGGCTAGGCTCCTGACTCAGAGGCACCCAGGGGCATCTAAATTCCATCTTGAATTTGAACCAGGGTTGGCACTGGCATCAACAGTGCCACAGGTGGAGCCACCACCGGCCGCAGGAAGTATGAGCAGAAGCTGCAGGGACTGAAGATGTGGCCGTGGCCAGTCCCTCCCACCTGTTTTCTGGATTCTGTCTGCAGTCACACTTTCATTTCGCAAACACTCGCTGAGCAGGGTCCCTAGCCTGTGGGTATACGGCTTTGGCGCATTCAGGGGAGCTGGTGCTGAGATGATCTCTTCCCCTTTAATCTCTTCCTTTCTACTGGTTCTTTCCCTCATCGGTAAACGTGAGCAGGTTGTAAATGCCTCCTGGGACCCTGTCTCTTCCTCCAGCTAACACTCTTTATTTCCTCCTTGCACGACCAACTTTCCTTATCACTCACTTTCTCATTCCATCACATCCCAAGCCCTCCCTAAGCCACTGCAGTGTTTCTTCTCCCACGAGTCTGCCAAATTTTCCTTGCCAAGGGCACCATACATCACCAACTCCTGCAGGTTTCTTCAGTGCTTGCTTTATCTCTCAGAAGCCGCACATCTGTGGCTTTCCTAACACTGCACTCTGCTGGTTTTCCATCTGCTTCCAGAGACTCCTCACACTCCATTAGGTCACTGACTCTCCAGCTCTCCCTCCAGCCCAGATCTTTCTCCGGACCTTGACCACACAGGTAAGCTATGGGTTGAATTTGGTCTCTCCAGCATGTCCCACCCCAAATTCATTTGTTAAAGTCTTAGTCCCCAGAGCCCCATAACGTGACCTCATTTGGGATTAGGGTGGTTACTGTGATGAGGTCATTCTGGATTAGGCTGGTTCCCTAATCCCATATGACTGGTATCCTTCTATAAAAAAGGGGAGATTTGGACACAAACACACACACAGGGAGAACAGCGTGTGAACATGAAGCAGGGATCAGGGTGTCTACCAGCCAGGGAAGGCCAAAGATTGTTGGCAAACCACCAAAGCTAGAAGATTGGCCTAGAACAGATTCCCTTCCCACAGACCTCAGAAGGAACCAGCCCTGCCAAAGCCTCGACCTTGAACTTCTTGCCTCCACAACTATGAGAGAATACATTTCTGTCCTTCTGTGAGAGAATACATTTCTGTCCTTCGAGCTTCTCAGTTTATTACTTTCTTACCGCAGGCAGCCACTGCAAACAAGTCACCGTCCAGGCGGCTGCCCACCCCGGGGCAATGGCTCTCCAGGATGCAGGTGGTCTCTGTGCCCCCCCCCCTTCGTCACAGCTAACAGCTGGGCCAATCGGATTCTCCCTCGCAGGAATTTGGCACGGATCTGAGAGAGCCAGGGCTGGGAGGTGTCAGAGCTCCAGGAGGGCAGCTCCCTGGAGGGAAGACCCACAAACTCCTCTTCAGGTCCCTGGAATTTCTCTGGTCCCAGCCCTTCCTAAAGCTTGCTTGTCCGTATCTGTGGATGTCATATGACCCTGGAGTATCTTTCCCTTACCTCCCTTTTTTAAATCTCGAGTTAGCATGTAGCATTCACCACTCTAACTGTAAGTAGCAGAAAAGCCCAATTCAGCCACCAGCTGTGTTAGGCCCTGTGGGCTCCCTTAGGGTGAGGCCCAGGCTTTGGAACAGTCTCCGTTGTGCCTTCGATGTAGAGCCATGGGGGCTTTGTCATCAGGAGGTCATTTACAGGCCTCCTGGGTGACCCATGGGTTAAGCGTCGTCCAACTCTTGATTTCAGCTCAGGTCATGATCTCACGGTTCACGAGACTGAGCCCTGTGTCAGGTTCTGCGCTGACAGAGAGGAGCCTGCTTGGGATTCTCTCTCTCCCTCTCTCTTGGCCTCTCCTCACGCTCTCTCTCTCTCAAAGTAAATAAACATTTAAAAATAAATGAAATCTTTTTCTGCTTATAACAGCAATACATGCTTGTGATGTAAATTTAAATTTTACAGAAATTTAAATATTACAGAAATACATGCTATAGAAAGAAATTTCATGCCCCCCAGAAGACATCTCGGTTATTAACATTTCAATATTTTGTCTTCTGGATTTTTTTCCATGCCTGTCTTACCTACGTTGTTGTTATATGTGCATATATTTTATTTCCAAGACATTGCTATTAAATACATACCGATACATAATTTATTTAAGGAGTCTCCTGCTGGTGGACATTCGAGTTGTTTCCATGTGGACAGGCAGTCCTGTTTGAGCAAAATCAATGCAAAAGCTACAGTTATAATTCAGTGACATCCTCATGCACTGTTTTTAAACATCAAACCGATGTTATCTTCAGATAGCTTCGTTAAAATGAAACTGCTGAGCCAAAGGGTGGTCACAGTTTTGTATTTGATGGACAGTGTCGAAAGTCCCCAAATTCTTCATAAGAAGCTGAACAAACAGTGGATGAGGGGTCGTTCCCCACAGCCTCCCCAGCACTTGATATGATCAATTTTCTTAGTCTTTATCAATCTGATGGGCAAAAATGTGAAACTTCAACTTGCATTTCTTTAGTTATGGGTGAACTTGACCATCTCTTCGTTTGTTAACTGCGTTACTGAGCAGTGTCTTTACCAGTCTCAGGGGCTGGGCACAGGGCCTCTAAGTCCAGTTCCAGGTCAGGGGCTGGTTCCAGGGAGTGGCTCAGCAGGCACCCTTGTCACTCCTTCCTGCCCCCACACCATGGCGTTCACTGGTCCGGGAAGAGTGATGGTATCTGACCCATGTGAACAGGCCCAAGAGTTATAAAAGCATAAACCAAAGCACGGCTGGCTTCTCCTGGGGAGGAAGCAAACATGGCCATGCCAGGTTCTTGGCTGATGTCCTCTCCTCTGGCTTCCTGAGCCCTTCCAGGGCGTGTGGACACCCAGATGAGAGCAGGAGGGGTGGTTTCTGCACGGCCGGCTCCCTGGCACAGTCCCCCTTCAGCCCACATTCCACCTGCTCAGAGGCTCAGGGGCACCCAAGCCAGTGAGTGGCACTCCTGTCCCTCACTTGGGAACTGTCTTCCCAGCACTTCGGGGCTATCTCTGGTTAACAAGTTCACGTATTTGTTTTGTCGTTCGATGTTTGTCTCTGGCCTTCTAGAAATCATTGCCATATCCCCAGAAGAGTATCTGGCATGTTTGTCTCTGGTTCTTGGCTGATGTCACCCCCAGTGGCTTAGGGTATATTATAAATTTGTTTGAATGTTTTATTTATTTATTTATTT
>NW_024412391.1:8335113-8346033 GCF_014898765.1 Herpailurus yagouaroundi | reverse complement strand
ATTTTTTTTTTCAACGTTTATTTATTTTTGTGACAGAGAGAGACAGAGCATGAACGGGGGAGGGGCAGAGAGAGAGGGAGACACAGAATCGGAAACAGGCTCCAGGCTCTGAGCTGTCAGCACAGAGCCTGATGCGGGGCTCGAACTCACGGACCGTGAGATCGTGACCTGGCTGAAGTCGGACGCTTAACCGACTGCGCCACCCAGGCGCCCCTGTTTTATTTATTTTTGAGAGAGAGAGAGAGAGACAGAGCATGAGCGAGGGAGGGGCGGACAGAGAGGGAGACACAGAATCTGAAGCAGGCAAGCTCCTCCAGCCACACGCTCACTCTGCACCCCTGGCTTTGTCTCTGTTCCTGAGACCTTAGCCGTCAGCTGGGAGTGACAGGCAGTCCTGTTTCTGCCTCATTTAGTGGAGGATCCACCTGCAGCTAAACTGGGCCGAGGAGAGACAAACCCGGCTCTGGGGGGAGGGGTGGGGGACATAAGGTGGCTTCCAGTCAGGCGTGTGGGTACAGCTGCAACAGGGATGAGAAACCAGTCCACCTGGGCGCATGGAAGCTCGTCGAAGGAGACTCACAGGAGAGCAGGAAAACATCTCCCTGAGTCATCAGCTGCTTGCTCTCTGCAAGTCCAAACAGAGGCCCTCTCTTGCTGGGAGCTCCACCCCTGGAATCTGTTCCTGTAGACAGCAGCCCATGCATGCTGGATGGTGAGCAGCTAGTGTGTGTGTGTGTGTGTGTGTGTGCACGCACGTGTGTGTGTAAACAGCCCTGACGTTCGTCACATCTGGGGCAGACCTAGCTCTCTTGTGCATAACGGCCCCCACCTTAGCTGATCTGTGTCTGGGGCCCAGCGCTTGAAACAATCTGGATGGAGCAGGTGTGAGCCCCAGGAGACAGAATGGACAAGGCAAGGGGACATGAGACACCTCACCTCACATGTGTGTAAAAGACTCCACCAGGCTGGGAGAGAGCAGCAAATGCCCTCGAGCACCTTGGTGAGGAGGCCCCAAATTTGGCCTAGTGGGTCTCCAGCCTTCCAACTATGGATCTTGGGATTTCTTAGCCTCTATAATTGGGTGAGTTACCTCCTTATAACATTGCATAACATATGTATTTCCTTATCATATATGGAAGGAATTGGCTCACCCGATTATAGAAGCTGAGAAATCCCAGGAGAGGCCCTGCTGGTTCTGTTTCTCTAAAGAACCCTGTCTAACACGACCCTTGTGGGAGTGTCACAGACTCCTCTTCCTGGCTGTCCTTACACAACCGCACCGCCCAGAGCTGGCCTCCACACACAACCATCCCCTCCCCGCCCTTTGGGAGCAGGTCTCTGGCACTGTGGGAACACCTGTCTCCACCCCGTACCCTCCAGCCCTGGGCTGTTCTTTGGACTCAATCCAGAGTCCTCTATCCCAAATCTCCCGTGTTATGATTATTTTATAAGTCTAAGCTTTTAAAAATAAAACACTCAGCTCTCCCCTGGGGCTAGGAACACGTCCATTTTCAGGACAAAAAGTCCAATTGCCCTGTGAAGAGGAAGAAGCAGAAAATCCCTCTGTTTTTTGGTAACGAGTCAGGAGGAAAATAAGATGATGGCTAACTCTGAATCAGGCTCTTCCTACCCATCGGCTTTGTTTCCTTTCTGCCATCAGGAGCAGACGGGACGAGGTGCTCCGCTCCAGGGGGCTCGGTCCTCACTCGCGTTAGAGTCTAGGTGAGCGGCAACCCTGGGCTAAAGCGGTTCACAGCCTGTGCTGCTGGTGTACAGCCTGCTCAAGAGTCCCTCTTCTGGACCCTGTGTCCGGGGCCCCAGGGGATGACTCACTACAGAGAAGATGGGGGGGGGGGCATCTTCCTGCAAGATCCCACTTCCCACTCCAGGCTGGACTGTGCAGAGCTCAGTGAGGACAGAGAACCAGAGTTCATTTCAATCCTACATGATTCTGTTTCCAGCCGGATCTAAACGAAGGGTCCCAGGGAAGTCGGGCTGCTCCAGCGTGGCTGGATGCCAGACTAGACAGCGGGTGGGAGCCAACAGGCAGCTCTGGGCTGCTCAGGATAAAAGATCAGACACCAGGCCTCAGCAACCCCATAGCCAGCTTGGGGGTCGGTCTCCCCTGACTGCCTTGGGCTCTGAAATTGGGTCTTTTGGGAACTGACCCGGCTGCCCCTGCCTGTGCAAGACGCGAGGTCGCCCGTCCAAGGTATGCGCTTGCCTGTCCGAGGCATGGGGTCACCTGTCTGAGGCGTGGGTTGCCTATCCGAAGCTTGGAGTTCCCTGCCCTCCTAGGCCCCGGTCCTTTTCCATCCTGTCCTGCTTCTGTGATGGCTCCCTCTCACCTGCCTCCAAGTGTCCCCTTGGTCCCCTCTGCTTACCTCAAGGTAGGTGGGCCTGCTTCCTGAAACCAAACCCCACGTCCCTTCTCTCTAGAGGCTCGGGGGTCTGATCCCCCACTCTCACCCACAGATCCAGCCATACCTCAGTGTCCCCAGTGACCCAACACTTGAGTGGCAGGGGAGGCCCAGACCCTGGACGTTGCTTGACCACAGACATTTGTGCCAACCTCTCCTGCACCTGTTGGGACCACCCTCAAGGTAGAGACTCTCCACGTCTGACCAAGTCTGGCTCAGAAAGAGCCCGAAATCCCCTTCTTGCCCCCAAAGTGGGAGTTTTAGGGACCTTCCGTGGCCCAGGTTAACAACGCAGGTAATTCCCGTGTCCTTTAATGGAGACCAGGAGCACTCGACCAGTATGGCACATCGATACTAACACTGCTGCCTAAGGTTTGGGTGGGGAAGGGGATGTCACTAGGCCATACTCTTGGCGGACGGTGCAAATGCTTTCTGAAAAGCAAGACGATGCAGGCAGACGCTGTTCGGTCCTGCCTGGTTATGAGCATAAGATGATTGCCAGCCTGTCAAATACAAGGAGAGGGAAGGCCAGAGAGAGATAGTAATGGCACACAGCAAGGTAGAGGTCTTCCTGGGGTGCCGGACGTGTGCGTCAAAGTGACCCAAGCTTTCTAGATGACACTGCAGTGACAATGCAAGCAGGTAGAGGAAACGAAGCTTCTCTCCCCAAACTAAAGGCCAAATTCATCAGTTATGAAGAAGTGATGTCTGACGGGGAGGTTACTGAAGATCTCCGGCTGTGAAGGAACTCTATTAAAGAAAAAAAACGGTTTGCTAAAATTTCCTATTTTATTTCTGTAAAACTGGATATCTGGTCCTCCTTTTTATAACACAGGCAGAACTTTCCCTACCGTGTACCGTGAAAATTATCCATTACATATATATATAATACATATCAAATCTCTATATATGTAATAGGGTAGAGTGGTGGAGGAGGGTCAGACAAATGGGAGTATGATTGAGAAAGAGAGAGAGTATTGGACCAGTTTCTGTCCTAATTCTAAACATGTGAATCCTTTGGCCAAGTAGAAGTTGTCTGCCACTCAACTCCAGCTGATATGAACAAAAACCCTCCACAGAAGCAAACTTCTGGGGGAAGGGCCTTACATCCCTAATGATCTTGAAGCCAAGTCCACGGGCCCCATCAAGGTCCCCTCCTTAGTGAGGACCCATCAGAGACCCCAGGCCACAGGGGACCACATCATATGCTAATTCATGGCCACAGGAACCGACCCTGCACATTCCAAATTATAAATTCATACATATAATCCTAGCAGGACGTTCAAGGCCCAAACTGGGAGATCGACCGTCGTCAAGTTTAAAGGTCTTGCTTCCTTTGCTAACAATTCTACATTTCATGATGATCTTCTACACTTTAGAAGAAAACTGAATTTACTATTTTACCATAAAGATGTGCGAGGTTTACTTGGTTTGTATGTAGATTCCTTTGAGAGTCTAACGAAAGCGGGGAACCTTCTCCCCTATGTAGTAAAATACACACATTTTGCAGTTTTCAGTTTTAGGAGGGTCGCAGATTCCCTGAAGGCCACCCATGAGCAGCAATGCTCTACAGGATGAAGCTCTAATCGGTGGCTTATTGATTCCACCACATCTTTGCCCTTGAAGTTTTCACAGGCCACCGGGGGTGCTGTTCTCCACCCACCTCATCAGAGCCCCAAACTGGGATTATGGATGACTTCAGATGCCAACAGATTTAAATAACTCAAGTACCACGACTCAGATAACATGGGAGCCACTCTGGCCACACGGCTTGAGAATTAAACACTGATTTTCAACCAGAATTATGACATCTCTGCAAGCAAAACGCATCAACTAAAACAGGCATTTCAGTTACTATGAACCTTAAGGAGACCTTCACAACGATGATTAAGAGAAGTTATGAGGGTCGCCTGGTGGGTCGGTAGGTTAAGCATCCAACTTCGGCTCAGGTCATGATCTCGAGGTTCATGAGCTCGAGCCCCGCTTCAGGCTCTGTGCTCTCTCTCCCTCTCTCTCTGCCCCTCACTCACTTGTGCTCTCTCTCAAAGATAAAGAAATAAATAAATTGAAAAGAGAAGAGAAGAAAAGAAAAGAAAACTTATGCTTTGGGGCACCTGGGTGGCTCAGTCGGTTAAGTGTCCAACTTTGGCTCAGGTCATGATCTCGCGGTTTATGAGTTTGAGCCCCACGTCAGGCTCTCTACTGTCAGCCTAAAGCCCCCTTTGGATCCTCTGCCTCCCTCTTTCTCTCCCTCCAAAGTAAATAAAAACATTTAAAAAGGAGGGGGGCAAGTCCTGCAAAGTCTGTGACACTCACACACACCAGGTCTGCCAGGCCTTGGCTACTGAGGCAGCTCATGGTCTGTTCCGGCTACTGAAACCTCCCTCTCCTTTGTGGTCTGGGAACACATAAGAGACCCTCTGGCTCGTTTGTCTGTCTTAGAGATTTCATTGGTTACCTGGGGATAAGATACAATCCTGATACAAACCTGATGCGGAAAGAAAAACTTTCTTGTGGCTTTTTAAAAAATTTTTTTTAAATATTTATTTTTGAGAGAGAGAGAGAGAGAGAGACAGAAAGCAAGCAAGGAAGGGGCAGAGAGAAAGGGAGACACAGAATCCGAAGCAGGCTCCAGGCTCTGAGCTGTCAGCACAGAGCCCAACATGGGGCTTGAACTCACGAGCCGTGAATCATGACCTAAGCTGAAGTCAGACGCTGAACTGACTGAGCCACCCAGGCGCCCCTTTCTTGTAGCTTTTATGAGGTGACTCTCCTGTTCCCTCCAACACCTCGTTTCCTGTCACCGTGGCAGTGGGTAGCAGATGAGGGTTTTAGTGCCATCTTGTTTGCGGTTTTTAATGTTATCAGTTGAATAGTGTCCTCCCAAGTTCCTATGTTGAAACCCCAACCCCCAGCACCTCAGAACGTGACCTTATTTGAAGACAGGGTCACCGCAGATGTAGTTAGTTAAGATAAGGTCATTAGGGTGGCCCTGATATAGTATAACTGTGTAATTTCACAAGAGGAGATCTGGACACAGACATGCATCCAGGGAGAATACTGTGTGAACACAAAGACTGCGGTGATGTGTCCACAAGCCAAAACCCACCAAAGATCACCGGCGAACCCCTGGAAGCTGTGAGATGCGAGCAGGTTCTTCCTGATGGCCTCGGAACGGGTCAATCCTGCTGACTCACTGTTCTTGGATTTTTCTTTTTTTTTTTTTAATTTTTTTTTCAATGTTTATTTATTTTTGGGACAGAGAGAGAGACAGAGCATGAACAGGGGAGGGGCAGAGAGAGAGGGAGACACAGAATCGGAAACAGGCTCCAGGCTCCAAGCCATCAGCCCAGAGCCCGACGCGGGGCTCGAACTTCCGGACCGCGAGATCGTGACCTGGCTGAAGTCGGACGCTTAACCGACTGCGCCACCCAGGCACCCCTGTTCTTGGATTTTTCAACTCTGAACTCCGTTGTCTACCCCCCATATTTTGTAGTACTTTCTTACAGCAAATGAATACATTTACCTGCTTCTCCGGTAGGCTATGAGGAAATAGCTCACCCATTTCAAACATCAAAAAGTGCTTAACTGTTCAGATTTTATAGACCAGATGGATGAAACATAAATCTGTCTTTGGACTCACCTTAATCTTTGTCCACTGGGACTGTAATGACCTTTCAGTCTGGAGATGTGTCTTTGCACATGAAGTGTTCTGGGAACAAGAGAGAGGAAGCCTGGGCTTAAGAAACCAGAATGAATAGAAGAGGGCAAATACATGTCCTCTGCCTGAAAAACCTTATCAAACACCAGGCACGGACGTTATTCCCCAGCAGTGCCCCCATGGAGACCACAAACACCGGAAGAGGTTTGCCCCTCCGGCTAATACACTGTGCGCCTCCAGGGGAGTTTCTACTTGTGGGAGAATAGAGTGGAGTTGCGGCCCACACAAGCCAAAGAACCCCGGGCTGGGGCTTCATGCAGGAGCCTTTTCTCCAAAGACAGTCGCCTAAATCCCTAAGGGCTACAGCCTGCTCCTATCTGTGCCTGAGAAGGAAAAGGGGGCCCCTGTGGGCAGGCTCATGGAGAGCAGGTAAATTTGAAGACTGTTCCCCTTCCTCTTGGCAGACACAGCCCTCGCCAGGTTGCATGGCTTTGTGCTCGAGCAAGGGCTGAATTCCAGATCCCAGGGTCCCACCCTCAACCAGGTGCCCTTGTGCAGTGAGCTACCTGCACAAACGTACATGGCAGTTCTGACGGCTCTCTCCGGCCTCAGTCTGCATCTGCTTCTATTAATGACCGCATCCCATATGGGTGAGGCTTTTGTCCTGTTGCCCAAGAATGGCAGCGAAGGTCCAAAGTTGTAGATAAGAGGTACTAAATACCCTATATTCGAAATCCCAGGAACCCTTGCAGTCAGACTAAGCCTATCTGCAGGGTTATTGAGTGGTGTCCTGAGAACTTTCTTTCCCTCCCAATATAAGATCACAGAGGGAAAGAGGTCATCAACCGTGGGAGTATAGTGCCTATAGAGAGAAACTATTCCCTCGAAGGGGGTGGGTGCTTTTGTGACAGCTTTGGTAACCGGTCTTAAGAGTTACCTTGCTTCAAGCTTATGCACTCCTCGCTAGCTGACCTAAGTTCCTTCGTCTGTAGCAGAACTAACTTTGAGATTTGCAGACCCCTGGCCTTGAGGAGTGAAGGGCCAGACTTTTCCAGGAGAGAAGGCCTGACTACATTTAAAAACAGGGGCCTCAGATGCCAGCAAGTCTGTTCAGGATCATGCCGACAACATAGGACCTACCACCTGGGCACCTGCTTCACCTGCACCCAGTGCTCCCTTCTCTCCCCTCCTCTCCTTTCCTCTCTAAAACCCTCGGGCTTCGCCAGGACGGAGAAGATGGTCTTTGACACATTAGTCCACCATCATCCCAGTTGCGGGCTTGCTGAAAAAAGCAACCTTTCCTTTCCCAGCATCACTTGTCTCTGAGTACTGATCTTTTGTCCGAGAAGTGATTTTTCCAGCAATGAGAAGCCCAACCCCAACTAGGAACCGATTCTCTGTCCAGTAACACGTTCCCTCCATGAAGCCAAGCTGGGGGATGCGAGAAAACCCTCAGTAAAGTTTAGTGTGTGTGTGTGTGTGTGTGTGTGTGTGTGTGTGGGAGGGGGGACTGTCTAAAAATACGAGACTGGAGTCCTGTCCCCACCTGAATGTGTGCTGCCGAAGGCTCTTGTTCCCTGGGTCTGTGCCTGCAGACCCCAGGAGTGGTGATGGGGGTGGGGCTGAGGTGGCTCTCCCAGAGGCTGTTTCAGGAACCCGAGAGTTCTGTCCTCCCCTGCCCTCTCTTCCGGAGGTGGCACTCAGGGAGGACAGGCCTGTTCTGAGCTCTTAGTCACTGGTGGAGCTCTCTCCGGGACCCCTGTCTCCCCGAACGCCTTTCCCCGCTCCCTCCCCCCCACCCCGACAAAGAATGGGCTTTCCTAAGCCAGACACCCTTGCAGACAGGTGTTCTGCAGAATGCTCTCAGAGCCAACCTCACTGGGGCCACGGGCCTGCCCTTTCAAAGACCAGGGCACTGTTAACACGAGGCCTTACTCATATGTGGCCAAGGCCCACCTTCCTCTAGGAGGTGGGCCCGGGCCACGGGGTGCAGGTGAGCGAAGGGCCACCGATCTGCGCACCCCAGCCCCCCAACGGGGCCTAGGATTGGGTCTACTCCCCACCCTAAAGCGTTCTCGCACTAACCAGAAACGTACCCAACTTGTAGCGTCGGCCGGCTTCGCGGCCGAACGCAGCAGTATATCCTGCCGTCACTAGATGGCGACCCTGCGTAAAGGTACCGCAGAAAGTCGCTACTTCGCGTACCCCGCCCGGCTGCCCGAGGCGGAAGGGGGAACGCGGGGCGCCTTCCCGGAGGCGGGGTCCGCGGTGGGACTGAGCCCGCGCGAGGCTGCAGGGGAGTGCGCGGGCGTGGCCCGCACCCCCTGCCGCGTGCTCGGAGGCGGGGCTCTGGAGCGCTGCTCCGCCTCCTGCTCCGCAGCGCCCCCTATGTGCTCCGCCCCCTGCCCCTGCCCCTCCCCTCCCGTTCAGCGATCCCTGCGGGATTTTGGTGAGGCAGTGTCTCTGGGGCTGGGACGTGAGCCCTAGAGGGGGAGAGAGCCGCACCCCGGCCGAGCAGGGGCCCTTGAGGCGTCGACCCGGGACTCAAGACCACCCAGGGTGGGAGTTGAGCGTCAACTGCAAGAACAGTTTCCTCGAAAAACCAGAGTGGCTCCCCACCTTGATAGCTTATTGTCTTCTCTCCCTCTCCCGCCGCTGTAGCATGCACTCCAGGAGCAGGTGCACTTGGGCAGTGCATGACGTTGCCTGCAATTTTCCAAACTAGCCCCCTCACCTGGGGTTTCTCCCTTAATCTCCCTCCTGGCAGGACAGCCCCAGAGTTACCAGTTCTCTGGAAGGGTTCCCTGAAACCACAACCTTCTGCTCCAGAAACCAACTTATAGGTTTACTTGTTTGCGGGGCTTCTGGTCCTCTGAGGACCTCTGGTCCGCTTCTCTTCCATATTAACCACTCACTCTGCCTCATGGTAGCTGAATTCGGGCTCCCGGTCTGGATGAGAGAAAACAACAAATAATAACCACCCAAAGTCCCAATTAATTGGTTCCTGTGACTGGGGTCAGAGCCCATGGCGGCTGCCTGGTCTTCAGGAGAGACACTTCCCAAGAGCTTCTTGAATCTCCCACAGTTCAAAAATGGCAATAGTTCGGGGCGCCTGGGTGGCTCAGTCGGTTAAGTGTCCGACTTCGGCTCAGGTCATGATCTCACGGTTTGTGAGTTCGAGCCCCGCCTTGGGCCCTGTGCTGACAGCTCAGAGCCTGGAGCCTGATTCAGATTCTGTGTCTCCCTCTCTCTCTGCCCCTCCCCCACTCGCACTCTGTCTCTGTCTCTCAAAAATAAATAAACGTTAAAAAAAAATTTTTTTTTAAATGCCAATAGTTCAAGAGACATTAACAATGGTCATAACTGCGTGGGGTTGCTCGTGACATCTAGTGGATAGACACCAGGGATGGTGCTGAACATCCTACAATGCACAGGACAGCCCGCTGGGACAAAGAATCATCCAGACCACAAGGTCAACAGTGCAGAAGTTGAGAAACCCTGGAATATGGGAATGTTTATTTAGCTTCTGTGTTGCCCCTTAAAAAAAAAAAAATCTTAGTCCAGGAACACAGAGTTGGTCCTGTGCTTATTCTCATTCTATAAGTTAACTACCTTTTCCTTGTCTGTTTTTTTAATTTTTTTTTTAATGTTTATTTATTTTCGAAGGAGAGAGAGACAGAGCATAGGCAGAGAGTCTGAAGCAGGCTCCAGGTTCTGAGCTGTCAGCACAGAGCCCAACATGGGGCTCGAACCCATGAACCATGAGATCATGACCTGAGCTGAAGTCAGACACAACCGACTGAGCCACCCAGGTGCCCCTCCTTGTCTGCTCTTCCCTTTCAAACAGTTGTGTTCTTTCCTTTCCTATTACTTCTGGAACTTTGCTGAATATTCAGCGATGTAGGGACAAGAGCAAAATGCAGTGATAGCTGGCTAGCTGGCCAGGCCTGCTCACTAGATTGAATATTCTTCCACACCATTGTCTGAAAAACCGCACATGACTGGTTACTGTGGGCCTTTGGTTATTCACAAAATGCAAACACGAGGACTTACTCAGACTCACTAAGACTTACCCAGAGTCTTACTGTGTTAGATTGTATTACGTTTATTTAAGAAGTTTAGACAGCAAATATTTACTCGGTGAGTTTAAGAATAAGTGAGGAACTGACCCCCAGCTTATTGCCTAAACAGGCAGGGGATCGGTCCCCGTTGTGTGAACACAGGGGCTGATACCCAAACTCGTTTTGGGGACGCTAGTTTATCTCGCTCTGTGTGATCCAGCCTCACGTGGGATCTACCGATGCGTGCAGTTCATGACTAATCCTGATGCTGACACTGAAATTTTTCTCACCTTCATGTCAGTGGCATCAGGGAGACGCCGACTCAGGAACACTGCCCTGCTCATTTCTTGTCCTAATGAGGAAACTGGAACATTTCCTTTTTAATATCTTTTTTTTAATGTTTGTTTATTTATTTATTTATTTATTTTAATGTTTATTTATTTTTGAGAAAGAAAGAGACAGAGCATGAACGGGGGAGGGTCAGAGAGAGGGCGACACAGAATCTGAAACAGGCTCCAGGCTCTGAGCTGTCAGCACAGAGCCCGACGCGGGGCTCGAACTCACGGACCGCGAGATCATGACCTGAGCTGAAGTCGGCCGCTTAACCGACTGAGCCACCCAGGCGCCCCAAATGTTTGTTTATTTTTAATGTTTATTTATTTTTGAGAGAGAGAAAGAGACAGAGTGTGAGCAGGGGAGGGCCAGAGAGAGGGACACAGAATCCCAAGCAGGTTCCAGGCTCTGGGCTGTCAGCAGCGTGGGGCTTGAACTCACCAAT
>NW_024412391.1:8315054-8330113 GCF_014898765.1 Herpailurus yagouaroundi | reverse complement strand
GCTCTGAGCCCCAATCTCCTCCAGAATGAAGGGGGACGGTTCCTGACCGGCCCTCACCTGATGTGCACGTTGAGAGGGTGGCTTCGATCTGTAGTGGTGGCAATGTTTTGGGCAAAGTGACAAAAGCTGTAGACGCCGGGGAAGGTGCCCCTGCGCTGTGGGAAGGGGAGGGGGCGCTGGCGGTGCCGGGGCCACATAGGAAGGAGAGCGGTGGAGAATATGCCTCAGGCTCTTCCTGGCAAGGTCATGCGTGCCACCTTCCTCTTCCAGTCAGATGGGCTCAGGGAGTGACCCTGGTCAGCCAAGGGGGCGGTAACCAAGTGGAAAATAGAATTCAAGTTCATGAGCTCATTGGGGAAACTTTGTGGCCCCAGGGGGTGTGTGGTGTGGGAGATGCTAGACTTGTCAAGGGAGAGGCTGGCCCTCTGAACTTCTGGATATTCCTGACGCCCCCAGTCCAAAGGCTGAGAATCTGGGCAGCATTAACTAGGGAAGCCCAGAGCCTGGGTCACCTAACCCTTGGGGGCAGAGTATTAAAGGAAGACTTGTGGGGCACCTGGGTGGCTCTTGTCAGGGACTCAGATCATGATCTCACAGTTGGTGGGTTCGAGCCCAGCATCAAGCTCTGCAGTGACAGCACGGAGCCTGCTTGGGATTCTCTCTCTCTCTCTCTCTCTCTCTCTCTCTGTCTACCCTTCTCCCTCTCTCTTTCTCCCTCTCAAAAATTAATAAATAAGCATAAAAATGCAAAGAAAAAAAAGAAAAGGAAGCCTTCTTGGAGTGGAGAGAAGGCAGGGTGGCCCAGGCTCGAGGAATGACATGTTCAGGGGCCAGGTGGCCAGAACTAGTTTGTCCCTGTGGCAAACTGAACTCCAGAGTAACAGAATGGAGGGGAAGGGATGGGAAGTGATGGGTCTGGAGGGTCCAGACTGTGAATGGTCACCCAGGCATTGGACTTTGTTCTGAAGAAACTGTTGAGACTTAAGCATAGAATGAGACAGTGGATTTGCCCTTGGAAACGTGGTGGCGATCAAGAGGGGTCAGGCCAAGACCAGGTCAGTGAGGAAGGTGGGGTGGTGGTCGGGGGCGAGACCTGGCCAGCGCTTGCCAGGGCAGGTACCTTGCCGAGGAGGGAGAGGTGGGGGCTGCGATATGAGCTCTTGGCCCAGAGGCCGGTGGGCTGGGGGTCTGGGCTGCCTGTGGGGGGGAGGGGCTGTGCAAACTCTGGAGGGAGGGACGGTCAGATGCCTGGGTGGTGATTTGGGACAAAGGAAGCAAAGAAGTTGGGTCACAGAATAGAAGAGCCATCGCAGGCGGGGAAGAGTAGAGTTGAAAAAAGGTGGGCAAACCGCTTTCTCTGTCGGGCATTGTCAGATTTGCCTGTGATCCCCGCACCCCTCCCGCCCAAGTTATGTCTGGAAGTTGCTCACTCCTTTTGCCTGTGAGTCTTCATTCATTCATTCATAGGCATTCCTGCAGGGTCTGCCCTAGCCTAACTCCAGCCCCCTGATGGTCAGGGCCACTTCAGGGGTGGTGTGGCCTCATTCAATGCCTCTGGCTTGCTGGTTCCTATTTTACCCCCGGCCCTGACTTTGACCATCCTGCTTTCTGCTCCCAACCGGGGCTGGGCTGACCATCTGCGGTTAGGCTGAATAAGGCCCAGGCCCGGTTGCTCTCTTGGGACACGGACTCTTCTACCCACGAAGAAGCTCGCTGATCTGTACTCAGTGTCTCTTGCAGTCCAGCCTTGTCTTGCCGGTCCTTGCCTGGCTCTGTGTCTCATCTCATGCCACCTCTGGTTCTCCCCTGGTCTCCCCAGAAGCAGCCCCACCCTTGATGTCCTTGGAGGCCCAGCATCTGTGGCCTATGGACTTTTTCTGCAGGAATTGTAGTATCTGGGGTCTGAGTCCAGGGCCCCCCGGTGCTCTGAGAGTCTGCTGGGTGCTCCCTTGGCACCCCCATCTCCCGTCAGAAGAGGGGAACTCAGGGAGCAGGCCTGGTCTCTCCAGGGTATTGCTGTGCGGGCAGAAATCACAGGACAGGGGCTGAGGCAGCTTGGTGAGGTACAAAGAACTCAAAGTCAGGTAAACCCAAGCCAGATCTTTCCACCACCATGGGCTGGCCGTTTTCAAACTTGTTTGACTCAGTTTCCTGATCCACTAAGCTAGGTAATTCCTTCTGCCCCTCAGGGCCACACAAAGGCGCAGGGGTGTGGGCTGTGCAGGTGACTCCTGTCACCAGCTCTCTGGACTTGGCATCCTGCGCCCGTGACGGGGGAGCGCAATTGCCTACCTTGAGTCTGCTCCCTGCCCCCGGCTGAAGTCCATGGAATGAGCCGTCAGCAGACACTGAGAAAACACCTGTGATGGGATGAGGGGTCTGCCCTTGAGACAAGTGAAGAGACTTTTTGACTTGACCAGCTGAACGGTCGGGGCGGGGCTGTGCTCCTTTGGTACCAAGTGCCAGGCATTTCTCAAGCACCTACTGTGTGCCCCACCCCGGGCCAGAGGCTTTCATGACACGGTCCCATTTAATACCCCCCCCCCCTCCACACACACCCTTCAGGGGCTGGTGAGCATTGTTACCTATTTTGCAGATGAGCAAGCCCACTGGGACAGGCTAAGCGTCTGGCCCAAGAACACAAGTTGTTTGCTAATTGCTAACGTGTGTTTGCCAGGAGGGCCTCTGACCTGAGAGTTCTCGGGCTTCATGAGGCTAATCGGGAAGAACTGAGTTGTGTTTGTGATGCGTGTAGCTCTCTGGCCCAGACTCTGCAGACAACGCTGCTACCTCGCGCACGGACCTTTTTTTCCTCCTCACAGGTTAAGTGAAATTGAGGACTTCTTAAATTTAAACCAGAATTAGAGCTCACGACTTCTCGACTTTCCTAAGATGAACAATTAGCTTTATAAATAGAAAGCCAGACAGAAGTTCTCCTGAGCAAGCCTTCTCTCCCTGTGGCTGTTAACCTTTCTTTCCATGCCCTGGCCTCGGGGAGCGGCCAGGAAAGGTGACCCAGCGCGCTGCCGAGGCCTGGGTTCTAGAAAGACTGGGGGTGACAGGAGATGGGGATATTTCTGGCCAGGGGGTGGGATTGGGGAAGAGCGAGTACCCTGGGGGTACGGGAGGGGACGATTCTGCACATCACAGGCGCACCGATTTTTCAGAGCTCACCGATTCTGAATTTTTAATGTTGAAAGTTTCTTGATTAGACATAAACCCACAACTTCCTGGTCAAAACCACACACATGCATTTAGCCAAGCCTTTTAAAATTTTAAAAATTACCAAACTCTGCATTTGATAGTTTTGAACAGTCAAGACTATGCTTGCCAGACTGTGGCCCTGACAACTTAGAGGTCAGCGGTGAGACTCTTTTGGGCTGTGGGTGTGAGGGTGATGGGGCATCTTCCGGGTTGCAGCCAGATTTTCAGCGGTTCCTTCTAACATGAGGCTTAAACACAAATAAACGCACCCTCAAACTCCATCTGTTGTGGAGTATTGCATAGAAGGAATGATTGAGTTAAACATTTGTTATGGCTTGAATTGTTTTTTTTTTTTTTACTGTATTTTTTAAAGATTTTTTCAACGTCTATTTATTTTTGAGAGACAGAGAGAGAGACAGTGTGAGCAGGGGAGGGGCAGAGAGAGAGGGAGACGCAGAATCTGACTCCAGGCTCCGAGCTGTCAGCACAGAGCCCAATGCGGGGCTTGAACCCACAAATGTGAGATCATGACCTGAGCTGAAGTTCGATGCTCAACTGACTAAGCCACCCAGGCTGCCCGTTCTGGAGTGGGTGGGTTTCTAATCCAATATGACTGGTGTTCTTATAAGACCACGGTCACAGGAAGACAAGAGACACACAGGGAGAAAGTTCATGTGATGAAGAAGGCAGAGCCTGGAATGAAGGGCTGCAAACCCGGGGGTGAGGAAGGTCACCAGCAAACCCTCAGAAGCCAGGACGAAGAGAGCAAGGACTCCCCTAGCTTTCGGAGCAAGTGTGTCCCTGCTGGCACCTTGATCGTGGACTTCTCGTCCGCAGAAGCGAGCAAATAAATTTGCGGAGTTTTAAGCCATGTGGTTTGTGGCGTTTTGTCACCCCAAACCTAGGAAACGAATACAGCGTTGTTTTGGATTGTCCAGCCCCACAGCCGTCCTCTGTGACAGCAGTAGTGAGCAAGGAGTCGGGACTCCCTAGAGGGTCTTTTTCTGTCCACAGTGCAACGTCCAGAGCAGTTATCCCTGTGAAAGTCCCAAGAGGCTCCCTGGTTCTGCGATATTAGAGATGCACGTGCACATCCCCACCCCCAGAGAGCAGCTGTACATCCATGTGGCCTTTCCTACAAACTCAGCAGAGTTTAAGGCTGACTAAGGACATTGTCACTCAGTGTAGCTAAGTCCCCCCCAGGTTTTTGAGTACTGACGGGTGCTCTGTACCCTATGTAGGGAATCCAAAGGTGAGTAAAGCACGGGCTTTTCCCTAAAGGAGCCTGTGGGCTCATCATCATCGTCATCGTCATCACCATGGTGATTGCTAACACTGAAATAGAGCTTTCTAAGCCAGACACCTGCTAAGCAGTGAATAATGATTTCTCACAAAATTTTAGGAGGCAGATACTACTATGACCTCATTTTATTTATTTATTTATTTATTTCAACGTTTATTTATTTTTGGGACAGAGAGAGACAGAGCATGAACGGGGGAGGGGCAGAGAGAGAGGGAGACATAGAATCGGAAACAGGCTCCAGGCTCTGAGCCATCAGCCCAGAGCCCGATGCGGGGCTCGAACTCACGGACCGTGAGATCGTGACCTGGCTGAAGTCGGACGCTTAACCGACTGCGCCACCCAGGCGCCCCTATGCCCTCATTTTAAGGGTGGAGAAAATGAAGTAAAAATAGAAGCTAAGTAACTTTGCCGCAAAGTTACTAAATCATCTAGAAAGGGGCAGAGCTGGGATTTGAACCTACCAAAGTGGTTTAAGATGCTATGCTCTTATCTTCAGTGCACAAAGCGTTATGGTGCCAGCGTGTATCGGCCTAGACGGGCGAGTAGAGAAGGGAGAGGAGGGATACATACAGGGCACTTGCCACAGGCAGTTGCCAGGCAGCTCAGGGGGGATCAGCCCTATGACAAGCTGCCGTTGAGGACAACAGAGAAGGTGCAGAAAGAGCCCAGCCCCGGAGGGCACACGTGAGTCGCTGCTCTCACCTGCAGCCGCTTGCCCCTAGGCTCCTGGCCACTTGCCAGCAGAGAACTTGCTCATAGGGAGGATTCCAGAATGCCGGCTGCACCCGTAGGTAAAGATGGCAAACTGAACGCACACATTTATCCTCTTTCCTTCCAGAAGCCCACTAACACATTGGTAAAGGGATTTTTTTTTAATTTTTTTTTTTTTACATTTATTTATTTTTGAGACAGAGAGGGACACAGCATGAACAGGGGAGGGTCAGAGAGAGAGAGGGAGACACAGAATCCGAAACAGGCTCCAGGCTCTGAGCGGTCAGCACAGAGCCCGATGCGGGGCTCCAACTCATGGACCGTGAGATCGTGACCTGAGCCGAAGTCGGTCGCCCAACCGACTGAGCCACCCAGGCGCCCCAGGAAAGGGATTTTTAAAAGGCCAGAAGGACAATGAGAGAAGGAGGGAAGACAATAGCAACACAACTGGGAGCTAGGGGTCGATGATGAATGCCAGCTGATTCCGCCGGCTGGACAAGCAGAGGAATGGCCTGAGTCACATGCAGGAACCCCAGAGTATGGAGATGGGGACACCGGTCATCACGGCAGCGAGGGAAGATGGAGCTGAGACGGGAGAGCCGGTCGAACATTTTAGAAATGATTTAGTTCCCCAGAGCCTCTTTGCCAGCTGTCCAGCATCTTCCCAGCGCTGGCAGGAGTCCGAGGCTGTCTTAGGGAGGGTCTTGAGACAGCAGTACATTTGGGAGCAAGCAGGTAAGCGGACATTTACATACTGAATACTTAGCATGGTCTCCCAGCCTCTCTGCCTGGGAGGGAAACAGAAGAGACTTCTCCGGGAATTTTGGCCCACCCAAGAGGAAAAACCTGGGGCATTCAGAGAGCCCCACCTGGTCACTCCGCTCGGACCCCACAGTTAATAAGCCTTTTCCCAGCTTCAGAGGCCCCAGTGGACTCTTTCCTCCTGCATTAATCAGGAACAAATAACCAAGGAATTCCAGACATCCGAGGAAACTCTCTGACTTGGAAACTAGAGACCAAAACAAATGAACAGGAAAAAAAAAGCAATTTGGAAGAAACCCAGACAATCCAAGGAGAACTAAGCTTTCTGTCCACCTCTCCTCTTTTTCTCCCCCTCCAAAAAACTGTTGGCAATATCCTCAAAGAGATCAGAGCAAATATGGCACCATTAAAAACAGGATGCTTTGAGAGTGGGTCTTCAGAGAACAGGAGCAGACCATAGCAAAACAAACACACCACCCTGAAAATTAAAAATACTTGCAGAAATGGAAAAGTCAGGAGAGCAGGAAGATAAAGTTGAGAAAAATCTCCTAGGAAATAGAGCAAAAAAGGCAAAAAGATAGTTGATAAGGGGGGGAAAAAAGAAAAAGAAACTCAGAGGACCAGTTCAGGTGGTCCAACATCTGCAGAATATGACTTCCAGAAAGAGGACAGAGAAAATGGACAAGAGGAAACCATTGATGATATAATTAAAGAAAATTTCCTGAAACCAAAGGACAGGAGCTTCCAGATGGAGAGGGCCCATTGATTGCCTACTTTAGTGGACGCAAATGGACCCAAACTAGGGCATGGCATGCATGATGAAATTTTAGAAGACCGAGGGATAAAGAAAAGATCCTAAAAGCTTCCGGCAGGGGGCGGATAGCAATTGATATTATTCTTTTTTTAAGTTTATTTATTTATTGAAATGATCTCGACACCCAGTGTAGGGCTCCAGCTCATGAGCCCAAGATCAAGAGGGGCATGCTCTTCCAACTGAGCCAGCCAGCACCCTTGGAAAGCAATTGATATGAAAAGGATCATGGGTGAGAAGGGCTCTAGACTCTTCGAGAGCAACACTGGAGCTAGAAGACTGTTAATTAATGCCTTCAACATTCTGCAGGAGAATTCTGTCCAACCTGCAGTACTCAGGCCTCTGACTTCACAGCTCCAGGGGGGAGCATTCACCATAGGACACGGTGCGATGGTTTACCGCTGGTGGTTGTGTGGTGTGGTGGTCCTGCTCTGTCCTTTCTGTATTGGAAGACGTGCTCCACCCAAACAAGGGAGTAAACCAAGAAAAAAGAAGGCGTGGGACAGAAAGTGCAGGAGAGCCAGTACCTGAGGGAGGCAGAGAGATCCTCAGGCTGCCGGTAAAGGGAGATTCCAGGGTGGCAGGGGGGCTTAGAAGGCAAAATTAGATTAGAGAAGCTCAGAAGGGTTTGGGGGGATGCTTCTTCAAGAACATTGTTATGGGTTGGATGTTCATGTCCCCCCCCCCGCCCCACCAAGTGTCGATCAACAGATGAATGGGTAAATAACAACCACCATATATACACATATAGCATATATATATGTATTTGCACAACGGGATATTACGCAGCCATAAAAAGGAATGATGTTCTGGCACATGCTGCAACGTGGATGGACCTTGAAGTGAAATAAGTCAGACACAAAAAGACAAATATTGTATGATTCCACTTATATGAAATATCTAGACTAGGCAAATTTGTGGAGACAGAAAGTAGATTTCGAGATTATCAGGGGCTGGCAGGGGGAGGTGGGAGCAGGGAATGAATGCTTAATCAGAATGGAGTTTCTGTTTGGGTGACGAGAAAGTTTATTTGTAAAACTAAAAAGACAGTGGGGATAGTTGCCCAACATCATGGATGTAATTAACGCCATTCATTGTACACTTAGTGGTTAAAATGGCAACTTTTATGTGATGTCTACGTTCTGACAGTAAGAAGAACTTTAATAGGTTGTCCGAAGTCTCAAAGGGTTCTTCCCTTAAAGATAAAACAAAAATTTTCAGTGATAGAAAAAACAAAAGGGGAGAAGGCAGAGGTATTGTGAAGAGGATAGCAGGTATAGACATGGGCAGGATTTCCAGAGGTAGCAGTGGAGGAGGAGAGCTCTGAGGGCAGAGACCCAGCCCCAGGGCTGTGAGGACGGGTTGGGTTGTTTCAAGGAGTCCATGTGGCCAAAACCGGGGACCAGGCAGAGAAGCAGCAGGAGGTGAGGACTGGAAAGCCTAACAACCACAGAAGACGGTCAAGTGCAGAGCCTTGGAAGGAGGGCTTTTAAGCCGGGAGAGGGCAGTGTCACAGATTCGGAACTGTGTTCCAGAACACAGGCTCTCAGACTTCAGCATGCATCTGAATCACGCGGAGGGCTTGCTAAAACAGATTGATGGGGCGCCTGGGTGGCTCAGTCAGTCAAGCATCAGCCTCTTGATTTCAGCTCAGGTCATGATCTCATTGGTTCATGAGTTCGAACCCTGCATTGGGCTCCATGCCGAGCCTGCTTTGGATTCTCTCTCCCTCTCCCTCTGCCCCTCCCTCTCTCATGCTCTCTCTCTCTCTCTCTCTCTCAAAAACAAAAACAAAAAAACACAAAAAACACAGATTGCCGGGCTCAGGCCAGATTTTCTCACTATGAGGACTTGGGGCTGGTGATGGGGATTGGCGGTGGGGTGGGTGGCCGGGTATTGAACCGCTTTCTTTTCTTCTCAGACACCACCACACGTCTCCTGCTGGGGGCCATCGCAGTCCTTCTGTTCGCTATCCTGGTGGTGATGAGCATCTTGGGTGAGCATGCATGTCAGAGCATTTATGCAAGTGTATACAGAGACGCCTATATCCATATACACCCCTTGTCAAATTAGGTAAAGTCTAATTAGGTAAAGAAAGGTTCCAGACATACTACGTATTCTGTGGGGAACAAAGCACAGAAAACAGAGTGCTGTTTCCAGATGAGAGTGTAGCCAAAAATAATATAGTCACACATTGACTCCACATGTCCCCTTTACTAAGCCATGCGGGGAAGGAGCGATGTTACTTAGGGACTCTTCCGTACGTGCTTCAAGAACACAAACCAGCTTGAGGGGAGTTAGGCAGACCCTGCTTCTTGAAGGAGATGGCTGGGGGATGAGGGCCTTTAAAGATCACGTTCATTCATTTAGTGAACATTTATTGAGCCCTGCTGTGTGTCAGTCCCCCTAAATGCCGAGGACAAAAAGAAAGAAGGAAGGGAGGGAGGAAGAAAGGAATAAAAAGGAGGAAACTGCAACTAAGAACAGGTGAGGCTATATGACCAGGAGATCTGGTTGCTTTGAATGGATTCAAGTCTAAGTATGTCGTGGGTTCTGAAGAGTCTGCAAAGTGATTTCAGTGCCTCTGGCTTTAATCTTTGAGAGGCACCCTAAGACCAGAGTCGGGCACCTTAAAATGGGAGAAAAGTCCAATGACAACATCGGCTCCTGCTAAATCCTCACCTTCGGGCATGCGTGATAATCAGGGGATTTGTGAGTGTTTAGAAAAGAATATGGTGACCACTGGTGCCAGCTCAACCTAGAATAATCACTACAAATTAAATTGGTTTCCTGGTACTGGGTGTCCCAGTGCTGGGTTGGGGAGGTCAGAGCCATGCAAAGACATAGCATGTTGTGATTTTACTAAAGCACAACAGAGGCTCTTTGGAGATCCTTGCGGAAAGGCAGTTGAAAGTGGCCTCACCATGGTCAATACTCCCAAGTGATCGCAGTGCACCGAGCAGATAAGCCAGAGTGTCGATTATTTAATTGGTGTCGATGCGGCTATAGATCCTTAGGGGCTGGAGAACCACAGGCCTGTTCTTGGCTTTGTCCTGGTCTACATTTTAATCAATCGCTCGTACGAACACAAACAAAAATATGCTTATGGAATTTGTAGGTGTTACAAGGATGCTTGGGATGACAGAGGAAGGATGCTTAGAAGACAGATGGAAAAGAAAAATTAAAGATTAAAATGTGTCTTTCAAAACTCAGATGAGCCCATGTGAATGAGATAAAGGTGGAAGAAATAAAAATAAGATATCCATATGGACTTACAAAGTGATTTACACGAGTTCAGGACACAGGGGAGACCTGGCTTGGAAACAGATCATACGAAAACGATCCAAGCGTATGTTCTGCCGGCCTAGGAAAGCGCACGTATGCACGTACCCACTGATTCTTTTCACTGAAGCTGTCTGCAGGCAGGAAAGCCCATAGCAACTGGAAGGCAGTATGGCACTGTTGCTGGGGGTGGGGCCGCCTCTGTCTGTCCTGGTGGCAGCCTTTTGGTGACCGTGCGGACGTACCACAGTGAGCCGGACGGGACGGAGAAGGGTGTGGAGAGCATCTTTCGCAAGGAATTATGGAAACCTGGATGAGCGGAGTCTGGCATCCTTCTTCAAGTGGGCGGCAGAAGACGGGCTGGGCTTGCTCTGGGTCACTCCAGGGGCAGAACCTAGACCTGGAGGTCTAGGTCTTGGGAAGGCAGGTTGGGGCTCAACACTGAAAAGGAACCTGGCAGCAGTTCAGCAGTGAAACAGGTTGAATCGTTAGCTACCGAGGGCACAGCCAACGAGAGGGGGTTGGTGGTTCCCACCCTGGCCGGGGAGAGAGCGCGTGTGGCCTCTAGGTCTTTCCTAATTCTGTTTCTGGGGTTCCGAGCCTCCTGGAGTTGAGAGACAGAGATGAGATCTTAACCCAGGGGCTAATCTGCTGTCACCTCCCCTGGCGGTTGTGGCCTTGCCAGCCTCCCAGATCTCCCTTACCGTTTATTTAGTCACCAACCTATTACCTGCCGGGCACTGCGAGAGCCGCTCACGTGGGAAGACAGCCACCCGAGTCATCACTGGAGGGCACCCAAGTCAGGCGGGGGGCGGGCGGGGGGGGGGGGTTGGGGATCCTTCAGGCCCAGGCAGGGGCCAGGCGTGCTGGCGGACACTGAGTCCTCTCGGTCTTCCCGGCAGCTTCCAAGGGCTGTATCAAGTGCGAAGCGCCCTGCCCAGAGGACTGGCTGCTCTACGGAAGGAAATGCTACTTCTTTTCTGAGGAGCCGAGAGACTGGAACACGGGCAGGCAGCACTGCCATACTCACGATGCTGTGCTGGCTGTGATTCAGAGCCACAAGGAACTGGTGAGCCCTGGGCCGGGGGGGGGGTGGGGGGAGGACCTTCGGGGAGGACCACACTCCTGGGATGTGGCGTCCCCCGTGGCGTGTTTCCAGAAGGCACCCAGCCTGGGGTGTGCTGGTGGGCCCCACGGGGCGGGAGCCCGAGTGGCTCCCGTTTCTGCGGCTGTCGCGAAGGCCGATGGTTTCAATCCAAGGCCGGTTTGCCGAGCCCAACTCAGTTTTGCCAAGGGTGAGAATTACAAGTTACCAGGGCACTTGTGGATGAAGAACACGCTGGCATCTTCTACGAGTCCACATCAGGGCATGAGCTCTCACTTAACGCCCCCAACAGTTTTATCAGTATAAATGTGACAGAAATGCAATTAGTCAGTCTGTGGTCCGTTTTGCATTTTGAGGGTAACAGTGGCGTGGCAATCCAAAATAGCGGATAATCTAAAAATCACTTCTTTTTTATAAATATATATTTTTTAATGTTTACTTTTGAGAGACGGAGAAAGGGAGAGAGGGAGCACAGGCAGGGGAGGGGCAGAGACAGAGAGAGAGAGACAGACAGAATCTGAAGCAGCCTCCAGGCTCTGAGCTGTCAGCACAGAGCCTGAAGCAGGGCTCGAACTCACAAACCACAAAATTATGACCTGAGCTAAAGGTGACACTTAACCAACCGAGCCACCCAGGTGCCCCGAAGAATCTGAGCTCAGAAGATGAACTTTGTTCCAGGCTTCCCGGTTCAGCAGGCACGCTCCGGGCCCCAAGGCTAGTGCGGGCCAGTGCTGCGACGGAGGTCAGTGGGAGCGCAGGGCACTCTGTGACCCCAGCTCCTTACTTTCGGGATGCAGTGACGGACCCCCTTTCAGTGTCTGTACGTCCTGGGAGCCGGCCTTCTCAGCCGAGATTAGTCTTGGCATGTCTGAACAGCCAGGAGACCTCGTATGACTCAGGTTTCCCTCTTTCCTTGGTACAGGAGTTTATGTTCAAGTTCACGCGGAGGGAGCCCTGGATTGGCCTGCGCAGAGTGGGGGACGAATTCCACTGGGTCAACGGGGACCCGTTTGACCCGGACACGTGAGCTGAGGCTTCATCTTCTGGCCCCTGAGCTTAGACTGGGGGAGGCCTAGCTCCCTGGACACAACCCCCCAGAGACAGCCCCCCGGGTCTGGGCCAGCTAGAGCTACTAACCTCCAGGTTCAGCGGCGTGGGACAGAGAAAACGATAAGGGCTTTACTTCCCTGTCCTCTCCCGTGCAGCCTGCTTTGGCGGCTCTGCTGTAATGTAGCCACCGGAGCTTTCCGCCGCCAGGCTTTTTCCATCTTGGGGCTCCCCGTCCGTGTAGCGGCCGGTCTGCGTGGCTCAGGGTGGCCCCGAGGAAGGGCAAGACAGGCCCCGGATGTTCCTCTGCATTGGCCAGAACTTAGCCACGTGACCACAGCTGCCGGAGATGGGGCCTCCATTCCCGGCAGCTGTGTGCTGCTTAAACATTGTTATCATGGAAGAGGGGGGCTCCGAGCCCTGGGCGCTGTGCACATGGTCTTAGAGAAAACATCTCCTGAGGGTGCTGGGGGCGTGTGCAGTGGTGGTGTCCCTTGTGCGACCCGAGTGGTGTGGATGGGAGTGTGTGATGGGTGGCAGGTGTGCCGTCTCAGGGACTGGTTTGTGGGGTGCCGGTGGCAGTGGTCGTGGGCAGCGGGGGGTGTATGTCTGTGGCAGTGGGGGGGGGGGGAGGATAGTGGGGGGGGGGCAGTCCAGGCTTGGGGAAACACAGGGGAGTGCGTACAGGGGAATAAGAACCTCAGCTTCTAGTCCAGACCCGAGAGACCAGGCTGCTCACCTGATGATGGTGATGATGATGCAGGAGGGACCCCAAGGCAGGGGAGGCGGGAGGACTGACCGCCAGCGCTCCACCGTGGCCTTCCCATTCGAAACTGGCTGGGGGCTGCATCAGTCGCTGGTAGCCTCTAGGGGGCGAGCAGCTCATCAGCTCCTTCCCTCCGTTCCCCGGGCTCCCTTGTCTCTTTGTCCTCTTTTGTCTCTTCCTTTTTCTCTCTTTCCGTTTCCTGCCTTCACCCCAGGCCTATCCTTAGAGCTGCTGAGAAGTCTTGCATTTTCTGCCCCTTTCTCCCCTCATCTGGAAGCTTCCTGTTCTCAGAAGCTGGGAGAGCCCCGGAGGCTGGGGTTCCCAGTGTGCCGACCACCTGTCAACCAAAGGGCCTCTAGGCCACGTTTCTCTGGCACCGAGGTGGTCCTGCCTGGCAGTCTCTCTTGAGGTCATTCTGGTGTCCTCTCTTGTGAGACCCTGGCTCCAGCCTTGGCAGGGAACTCAGATCAGGGTGACCAATGAGGTTAAGAAGCAATACTGAAATTCACAGGAATGATTTGAGGTAGAAAGGACCCCCAACCCCCACGTCCACCGATGAGGTCAGTGAATTTGTGGGCAACACAGCCTGGGTATCAAACGCTGGGGTTAATCAGGTCCACCCCTGTGAGCTAGTTTAATTCAGCTCATCTCTGCTGAGCTCTTCCTGTGCTGGACACCGTGTGCTGCAGGGGAGCCGAGATGAGGGAGGCATGGAGCCCGCTGTTCAGGAGCTGACTGCCTGGGGGGGCTGGCGGGGACAGACACAGGCCCCACGAGCTGTGACAGGCGGTGCCCGTGGTGTAGGCAGGTGCTTTGGGGAGCAGGGGGCAGAGGGTGGTCCTGAACCGGATACTGGCTCACGGGACGGATGAGTGAGCTAACTCTGGAAGGACAGGAAAGTGCAGTTGTGTTCAGGAGATGTCTGCGGACATCCCCAGCGTGCCTGGAGCCGTGGTGGACACGGTAGGGAAACAATGAGAGGCTGCACGAGAAAGTTCTCTTGGGGCCCAAAGCACTAGAAGGTGGCTCCGGAGGGAAGGGACAGGTCACAGGGCCTCCGGGGCCATGCTGTGCGTGCCAGGTTCTAACTGCCTGCTCTCTTGTCTTCTGGCCCCAGATTCCCGATCTCGGGCCTGGGAGAGTGCGTCTTCGTGGAGCCCACCAGGCTGGTGTCGACGGAGTGTCTTATGACCCGGCCCTGGGTGTGCAGCAAGATGGCCTACACATGAGGTGGGTCAGGCCAGAGGCAGCTCTCCAGCCAGGCGCCGAGACCTGCCCGCCCCAGGCTGCTCTCCAAGGCGAAGCAGTGAGGAGGGTGGCCTGCGCTCCGGCCCCCATTCGGGTCCCACAGCCCTGGTTCCTGGCTTCCTTGGCCCCAGGCAGGTCCTGTGGTTCAGCCGTCAAATCCCACATGCTCAGTAGTGTAGGCGTCCCCCAAACACACACACACACACACATGCACACCCACGCATGCACGCACACGTCTGCACACGGTCCCTTCTCAAGTTCAGAGTCCACCCTTAGCCACCCCAACAAATCCCTCCCTGGCCCAGGCCTGGAATACTTCCTCCGGCACCGTCACAGAGTGCATTACAGTCATTTCTCCGGGGTGCTGGGGAGGCAGGGAGGGAGGCCTTCCCCTTACAGGGCCCCCTCCATCCGCCCTGTTTGCCTCGCTGGGGCTCTCAGGCAGGCCCCCTGCCGCGTCTGTGGTGCTGTGGTGTTGGTCACTGATGGAATAAAGAGATGACTGGCGTCCAGAGAAATCTGCCGCTGTTTGTTCCAGGGTCACGGCTTGGGGGAGGAGCAGAGGGACACGTTTCTGGGTTCCTGTCTGCGGGAAGGCACCACCGAGATGCACTTGATCTGGTGTGGCAGGTGGCAGCGTGTGGGAACCGAGGACGAAAAGCACATTCTGTGGCCTCAGGGCACCCTTTAATTTTGCTAAGCTACCGAGTTATTCTTAGCTGTCGGGGGGGGGGGGGGGGGGGGGTGGCCAGCTGCCGCCCCAATAAAAAAACCACAAAATATTAAAAACTGATATTCAAAAAAAACAGAATGCGGGCCG
>NW_024412391.1:8249049-8314954 GCF_014898765.1 Herpailurus yagouaroundi | reverse complement strand
CGTCCATCTGGCTCCCTCATTACTATTCCACTCAGTATGACAAACTTCTATTCACATCACACCTACTGCGTGCCGGACACCACGCCGGGCATGGGGAGCAACAGCTTTATCCCCCAAGGAGCACGCAGAGAGCAGAGGCAACAGCTTGGGAAGCACCAGAACGTTCTGGAACACAGTCGAGGGATGGCTTATCCTGCCTTAGGGGAGGAGGGGGGTGATATGAGCGGGAGGATTAGCCGTGCAGAAAAGATGACGTTCATGTTGGGCGGGTAAGAGTTTGGGAAGGTCCCGAGGCCCCTTCCTGTCCCCCTTGGTCGGCCTGGGGAGGAAGCAGGGGCCTGGCAGTTCCCCTGGGCCTGCAGAGGCTCCAAGGGCGCCCGGCCCCCAGCACACACAGTGGAGCCCGGCCTCCCCGGCCTCCTCTCAGGGCCCCCGGCTGGCTGAGAGGGCTGGCCTGCCTGGGAGTGGCCCATGTGAATGTGGGTCCTGGCCCATTTTCAGAAAATAGCTCAGAGCGAAACCAGGTCCTGCTGTGTTCTGCTCAGCCCTTCTACTGTCCATTTTCAGACAAAGCTGTCAACTTGGTGGTGTTGAACTTTCTGCGTGCTTTCCAGGTATCTAGTAAAATATGGGCATTTTGAGAGTTCACATTTTGTTTTTAGTGGGAAGCCAGTGAGGAACCCAAGCGTACTATTAAGAGGTGATAGGGATTCAGGGCAGTGGTGGCGCCTGGGCGGGGTGGCGGGAAGCCCGGAACCTTCTCAGCCCCGGTGGGGAAACGTTGCGGGGCTGAGCACCGAGGCCACGGTCGGCTGCCGCGGGGACTACTTTGGGGGACGGAGGGGGGAGTCTCACTTCCCCCTATTCTCAGTCATGCACAATCTCTTCCCCTCAAAGACGTGAGGCTCAAAAGCCTTGCCGGTGGTACCTCATTTAATTCTTACAGAAATGCCCAAGGAGGAAAGGAGGAAAGGCTGACGCAGGTGGCCAGACTGAGTGTGGCAGGATCCCGGGGTCCCGAGGCGTGGTAGCGCCTGGCCGGGGCTTCCGGGCTGTGCTGTCACCTGCAGGCAACCAGGCACTGAAGAGGGCTGGGAAGGGAGCACGGCCAAACTTCAGAAACGTAGGCAATCCTTCCAAAGCTTATACCCGGGTGAAGCACCTCGGTCTCCCATGTGGCTGAGCGGACCCGGTTGCCCGGCTGCAGGGCCGGGTGCTGTGCTCTTGGCGGCCACAGGGGGCAGCACCGAGGGCGGACACCCCGCCGGTGCTGGATTCCCCACCCCAACCCCCACCGTCGCCGGAGCAGGGACCACCTTACTTAGCCCCTTGCGAAGATTTTTCCTTGCCAAGGCGACCCCCCCCCCCCCCCCTGGAGTTGAGAGAGTGCTTAGCTTGGAGCCTGGGCTGCTGTGCCCTGAGCGGATTTGAGCCCAAACCCCAGTCCCATCCTCGGTGAGCCCCAGGAGCGGGCAGGGACCCCCGCAGAAGGCTGAGCCTGCGCACCGGACCCTCCTCAGAAGACCTCTGCGACGCTGGAGGACGACAGGGAGGCCATTTTAAGCGTGTGGCGTTGTGCTGCCAGGTCATCTGGTGTCTGCTTGGTCGTCCCTGCAAGGCCTGCATTATCATCTGCCCATGCTTACAGATGAAGAACAGAGAGGTTAAGGGACTGGCTCCACATCACACAGCTAGGAGGCGGTGCAGGCAGGATTCGAACCCAGCCCCACTCGACAGGGCCCTGGGGAGGCCACCTATGTGGCAGGCATGTCCCCTGGAGGCAGCAGACAGCTGTGGAAGGCTGAGGATTGCAGACTGGCTGTACGCTCGTACACACTGAGATTCTCGATTCTGCAAGTTGATGTCTTGGAATCAGTTTTGGAGAATTCTTCACCTTTACCTCTTTAAACATTTCTCTCGCCCCACCCTTCTTTTCTCCTTCCAGGACTCCAAGTAAGGCTGTTTGATGTTATCACGTGCGTCTCTAATGCTCTAGTTTGTTGTTGCTGTTGTTTTATTTTTGTTAATTGTTAACAAAACAATTGTTAATTGTTTTGTAATTAACAATTGTTAATTGCATTGAATCTGTAAATCAATTTGAAGGGCTGTGCCATTTTAATAATTTGACTATTCTAATCAGCAGTGTAGCTCTCTCAATTTTTAAAAGTTTTTTGTCAAATCGCAGCAACCTGTTACAAATTTTAAGGGTAGAGTTTTTGCACAAATTAAAAAAAAACTTATCCTCAGGTACTTTTATTTTTCATGCTACTATAATTTTTTTTAAAAAATTGTCACATTCCAACGGTTTGTTGCTAGTATAAAGAAGCAGAATCGATTCTTGTACATTGACCTTTTATCCTATAATCTGGCCAGGTTGACCTGTTAGCTCCGGTCGATTTTTTTGTAGACTACTTAGAATTTCTGCATGATTATCCACTGTTATATGAAAGCATAGCATGGGCTGTCACTTTTCCAGATCCTTAAATCAATTTCCTTATTTCTCTGACCAGCTGCTAAGCCAATGCCGTGTATTCTTGTTAAAAAAAATTTTTTTTAATGTTTATTCAGTGGGAGCGGGGGAGGGTCTGAGAGAGAGGGAGACACAGAATCCGAAGCAGGCTCCAGGCTCCGAGCTGTCAGCACAGAGCCCGACACGGGGCTTGAACTCAAGACTGTGAGATCACGACCCGAGCCGAAGTTGGACGCTTAACCGACTGAGCCACCTGGGTGCCCCCATGTATTGTTGTTCAGATGTTTTAGGAGTACCTCACTTCCAGGAACCAATGTCTGAATTAGATGGGATAGGTTAATTGCTATAATAAAAACAGCCCTAATTTCAGAGTCTTAAATATAAGAGAAACACTTATTTCTTGCTCTTTCGTGATTTTGTCCGGTGTGGTTGTATTAGGAGGCCACCCAGTCATTCAGCACCCTGGGCTTCCTCCACCTGGTGGCCCCACCGTTCCCCAGGCCCTCAGAGTCCTTCACTGGATCTTCCATATCTAGCCAGAAATTGAGGGAAGAGAATGTGGATAAATGTGTGACAGTTTTTTAAGGGTCCAGCTCTGGTCATATATATCTGCAAAGCGTGCTAGGAGATACAACCTAGCTGTGTGCTCAGTAAGAAGAAGAAACGGCTTTGGGGAATATCGAGCCAGTCTTGTCACATGTAGTATTATCCCCATTTTGCAGATAAGAAAACTGAGGCTTGAGAGATTAAGCGATTTCCCAGCTTTCACAGTCATGAACAACAGTGGCTGGAGGTGGCTGTCCCCACATCCTTGCTCCGAATCACTATGCTGTCAATACTGCCTTCTCTCCTACTGCCCTACTGCCTCCCTCCCTGGCCGCCGCTATCCTTTTTCTTTTTTTTTTGTTTTTAAATGTTCTTTATTTAAAAAAATTTTTTTTTCTCAAGTTTTTCTTTAAATTCCAGTTAGTTAAGGGGCGCCTGGGTAGCTCAGTCGGTTGGGCGTCCGACTTCGGCTCGGGTCATGATCTCACAGTCCGCGAGTTCGAGCCCCTCGTCGGGCTCTGTGCTGACAGCTCAGAGCCTGGAGCCGGCTTCGGATTCTGTGTCTCCCTCTCTCTCTCTGCCCCTCCCCTGCTCATGCTCTGTCTCTCTCTGTCTCAAAAATAAATAAAAACATTAAAAAAAGAAATAAATTCCAGTTAGTTAACATACCGTGTAGTGTTAGTGTCAGGCGTAGATTTTGGTGATTTGTCACTTTCACACAATGCCTGGTGCTCAAGGCCCGTGCTATCTTAAGACCTGTGATTTTTTTTTTTTTTTTCCCCCAGCAGGGGCTGCCTCTGAACATCCACTTTCTCTTTCCGGCTCTGGCCTTTTATCTATCAGTGGGTACTTGGTTCTCTCACAAGCAGCCTGGTCCACGGGCTTAGTCTGCAACTGCTAAGGCCCCTGAGAGCCACCGCAATAAACAGAAGGCATTTATACAGCACATGAAAAGACATAAAAGTACACGCCAAGTGGCTTCTCTGCAAGAGTACCTATACTCCAGTGTTGTTTCCGAAGCACTTCAAAGGGCAAGTGTTGCAGTAGAAAGGACTGTATGCCTCCTGCAGATCGGCATGGGTAAAACAACAGGAAAAACGAATTAGATGGGCCCCCCTACACACCGTCTAGCTCCTAGCCCTGTTTTTTCCCTGAGGAGTGAGGATTGGGGGTGTCGCTGAGCCGGGGGTTTCTTCCATCTTCAAGCAGTGCCAGACGGTGTAACGGAATTAGATCTTCTGAGGGAGATCTCCTGGACGAAACAGATCTCCTAAGAAGAGCTTTGGGTGGCCCAAGTGGGACACAGTGTGCAAGGTCGGGGAGGGGGCCCAAGCGGCCTGCTTCAAAGCTTCATACTGGCAGACAGGAGGGACGAAACAGGTAAGTTCAGAGATCACGAGGTCATGAGGACACCGTCCCATCAGTGTTATGTTTACAGTCTGTTCTTAGTGTATTCTCTGCTTGTATACGTATTTGATATTTGCTTAGGCTCAGCTATCCTAGGGCATAGTTACACAACATGTAAGTCAGACTCACCCAAAATGGACACCTGGTGGTTTGGAACAGGCTCCGGGGCGTGTCCTCCATGGGCTGTGATCCCTGGTGGTGCATTTAGAATTCAAAAATATGATATACCCTGGAAGAGTTCTGAAGTTCTGTCAGAATCTTTTGCATCGGTTTTTATGTAATTTGAAGTTTGGCTGAGTTGTATCGAACCAAGTTCACGTGTTGGCAGCATTTAGGTTCCGTTGGTACTATCTGAATTCTGGGAGACCCAGAATTCAAAGGAAAAGGTAGGTTGATAGGGTAAGAGAAATGGGCTGAGTAGTTTGCTGATTTAGCCAAATCAGCTGTGCCTGGCATTGTACTAGATGCCATAGCAACAGAGGCGAAAGACAAAGTCTGGAGGTTCCTTACCTGCAAGGGTCTTGTGGTTTTTGCGGAGAAGGGAAATCAGGAAATGTTGACGGTGTGGCATAATGAGAACCAGGCACAGGGGTTGGGGACCAGGACGCGGGGGGGGGGGGGTGGGGGGTGGGGATCACCGACCTCATCAGGAGCGCGAGGGCAGGCTTCCGGAAGAGGACGCAGGCAGCTTCTCGCGGGGCACCGCGCGAGAAAAACTGGAAGGTCCAAAGCAGGGACGCTTGGCAAGAAAGAGCCTGCGCAGTGAGAAAGCTTGGAGGTTGAGTCCGATGGGTCTGTGGGAGGCGGTGGGGGTTGAGGGGCTCTGTGGCCCGGGTTTCTCTGGGTTACTCTGCAGAGTAAGGGTTCGGTAGTCAAGGGCATGGGCACTGTGGGAGGCTTCCACTCCACTTACCCACGGGGGGGGGGGGGGGGCGGATGAGCACCGAAGGCGGGCGGAGGTCCACAGGCTTGGGGGGTTCTTCTCCAGTAGGAGCAGTGAAGCGGCTGGTTGGACGGATCACAGCAGGCGCGCGTGGCAGAAGCAAAGGTGGCAGGAAGCGGAGGGTACAGGTGGGAAGGTGGGTGCGGTTTTGATTGGCTGGGAAGCCTGGGAAGCCACGAGGAACTGATAATGGGGGGTGGGGGAGGGGGCCAGGAGCCTGGCGGTCCCAAGGCCTGAGAACGCTGGCGATGGAGGGCAGGACGAGAGCGCAGGTGAGGAAGCTGGATCCCTGTGTGTGGCTGGTGGGAATGTAGAGTGACTACTGTGGAAAAGTCTGGCGGTTTCTCAAAAAGTTCGGCGTTTCCATTTAATCCAGCAATCCCACTCCGAAGATCCAAAAGAACCGAAAGCAGGGATTCATTTTTACACACCGATGTCCGCGGCAGCATCATTCACAAAACCCCAAAGGTGGAAACAGCTGATTTACCCATCCACAGACGAATGGATTATCCAAATGGGGTATATACATACAGTGCGATGTGATTCCGTCTTAAAAAGGAAGGAAATTCTGATATGTGCCTTGAAAACACGGTTAAGTGAAATAGGCCAGGGCAAATAGATAAAGGGCAAATACTGTATGATTCCACTTACACCACGTACCCGGAGACAGAAAACAGAAGGGTAGGTGCCAAGGGCTAAGGGCAGGGGGAATGGGGTTTTACTGTTTAATAGGTACAGAGCTTCTGTTTGGCTTGATGGAAGTTCTAGAAATAGCTAGTGGTGATGACTGCTCAACGGATGAGGTTGAAATGGACTCAAGGCCCTCCCTCTAAAGCCATCCCCAGGCATCCTGGCAAACCGTAGGTGCAGTGGTGGGTTATGAACGCGTTCAAGGGTATGAAGTAGTTTCTGAAGGGCTAAATAACTTCCAAAAGACGTTGCTTGTGACAGTAACCTCCTTAGTCATATAGTTCTAGAATAAATAAGCAAGGCAGGCCAAGTGTACAGTGATTCCAAACAGTTTAATGTAATTCCAAGACAAAGTGTGATTACATTTCTACACATATACAATATGCATATGTGAGTTTACAAATTTTAATTAATAACTCGTTTCACCTCAGAGACCGAAAAAATGATCAAAAAGAAACTGTGAGTAACAAGCTATAACATAGTTCACCACAACGGGACCCCCCTTTCTCACCCTACAGTTAGTAATATTACAATTAAAATAACTATATTCTTCTATAATTTTTTTCTGTTAAAATCATCTCATAAATTTACAATGCTATTATTAGTTTCCAAGACTAATATAAATTCACTCCATTTTTCTACAACGAAAATGATTATTAATTTAGAAGCACACGACATCATGATGAAAAACACAAGCATTTTTAGTAGCAAGGACTTGATCAGTTAAGAATTATTTTTCTTGTAAAACATTCTAAAGCCAAGTAAAATATCCATTCTTATAACATACCTATAATATGAGACTAAGGAATAGGTTACATATAGGTCTACAACACATTGGTTTGTTTGTTTTTTTTTTAAAAAAGTAGACATTTATAAATAAAAAAAAGAGGGACAATTCACATAGGAAAAAGAGGTACACGAGAAAATACTGTTGCACGCAATAATTTTCACAAAGATTAACATGGATTAACACTTTTCATTACAGAAACCGTACAGTGAAGGAACACAACAGACCGGGGCTTTCGTAGGGCTATTGAGCTGAGATGACCTGGTGGAGGAAGGTGGAGGCAAGGTGACCTTGGGGAGGGAGCCATGTTCCTTGGACTGGTGACCAATCATCACCGGGTCTCCTCTTCCCGGCTCTCATTCTGGGGAGTGAGTCTTTCTATCCAGTGTCCGGAATTCATGGGCAGTTGGAAGGTAAACGTGTCTACGGATCTGTTCTCTTTCCACCCTAATGGATCCCACTTTCGGAAACGTGATATAGTATCAGAGGCTGCAGCTCAATATGTGTGGTCAAAGCAAAATGGGATGGAAAATTCCAGTCATTCTGACTTGCTGCCCCCCCACCCCCTCACTCATCCATCTATGCCCTGGAGGCTGGGGACCCAGAGAGAGCAGTAGCACCCTTCAGGGCCGCCTGCCTCCGCTGCCGCGAGGCGGGTGACAGGCACCCGGCGCCATGCCTCGGGCCCACTCAGGGAAGGTGTGGCCTGGGGCCGGCCCCGGCTCGGTTACGCTGCCGATGCTGCCTGACTTCTGACAGCTCCTTTTCCCCCTCATCGGTAAAGCTATACTTCTCCTATCAGAAATTTGGTTTGATATATATATACACTAACATATATATCAACATCTATATCTATACAGTGATTCTACTAAACTAGAAAGCCTGCCGCCCCAAAGTAGGACTTCCTGGGCTACTTCATTTGGTTAAAAAACGCACACAAACAGGATGGAGATGCTTTGGGGGCCAGAAATGATTGTGCCCTGGAAAAGCCACGGAAGACAGCTTTAAACGAGCAGTAACACAAAAGCGAGAGGGAGGGTGACGGGGCGGCGAGAGACCCCGAGACGGAGGGGGCGCCCACTGGGTGGGGGTGGGGGTGGGGGGTGTCTGCTTGGAAGTGAGGAGAGGCGAGGGGGGTGGGGGACGCTTCATGTTCCATTCAGAAGTCACGGAAAAGCTACAAAGGATGGGCATGGTCAAGTCACTTTCCACTTCCCAAGTTCTTCCTTATAACCTGAGCCGAAAACTATTAAAATCATCATCATAATATTAATAATAATGAGCAATCCATTGCCCCTTCAACCAAGCGGGTGAACATCTGACAGGGAGGCAAGACCACCGCTCGCGAGGCCAAGGGGGTGCTTCTCCCTGGCTCTTGAGAGCGTCCTGGGGGTCCGGGGTGCCCGGGTGTGGGGCTGTGGTGGCAGCAGGGTGGAGGCTGAGGTGGCCACAGAGACACCGACCCCACGCAAGAAGTGAGGAGGCAGTTCCAGGAGAGATTTGTGTGGACAGCGGTGGAAAGGAAACTAGAGAGAGCAATAGTTTTTTTTTTTTTTTTTTTTCAGATTACAGCATATTCGCTTTTCTTTCTTAAAGCTAAATTCGATGCTTCTAGTTTTTAAACACATGGCTAAGCCCCAGAGACAATGACATAAAGTCAATTTGGTTAGTTAAAGCAAAGGCAGAAACCAAACAGAGGAAAAGCAGAAGGATAAGTAGGAAGGGCGAGATCAAGAGTATTTTACCCTAACATTTGTAACGAGAACATACTGTCCACAGAGTTCACAGGGAAAACACACACCAACGGTTCCCTGGTCCCGGGTGTTTTTCAAGGTCTTCTCTGCTAACGGAATGCCCTTTGTCACAGCGGGTCCTCTGCGCTTCGGTTGTGGTACGAGGAAACAAGAAACGAACCCAAACTCTTAGGGGAACCAGCACTTTCTAGCCTGTTCCTGTAAGACAGTGGGGCCCACTCTCTGAAGCGTCCCAAGGAAGATCTCTACTCCCAGGGGCTCTCTGCCCCACTCCCCTCCCCCAGCTGCCCCTAGGTCCCCCGGCCCCCCCTGCCCTGCTCAGCAGCAACTTACACAATCTCTAGGAAGCAATCTAGCTCCCCCGCTCCCACTGGCCTAGGCTTCAACTCTAACTTTGACAGAGTAAAAAGTAAACACATCCTTTTGTGTTTATTTTGCTTTAAAGGAGAAGAGGAATTAATGACAGCAGATATATGGAAAACCCGGCCATTGAGTAGGGGCGTAGGGGTGTATGACTCCCCCGCTGCAAAACACCGATCAAAGTATTGCAGGGGGGGGGGGGGGTGGGCAGAAATAGCAGCTGTACCTCCAGGGCCACCCGAAGCCCAGTGTCTTCTACTGCCTGGTGACTGGACGTCAGTGGATTGACAGAAATGAAACATTTAAATCAAGACAAAATCAGTGAACCAGGTATCTGTTCTGTCTGCCTCTTCCACGGTGTCAGAGAGAAGGCCTCTTTAGAGACAAGTGTTGATACAGCATGGCATGAGGTGTTCACATCTGGCCCAGGCTACGGACTCACCCCTTCCCACTCAGTCCCGAAACCCGTTCACGATCTCTCGCGTTCACGACCAGTAACGTGGAGGGAAATGTGTGTGTTGGGCTGCATAAGAGTACGGTTAGAAAACACCTGCCTTGGAGGGGCAGTCGCCGGGGTTTGAAGATGTCAGTTATAAACAGAAATTTTCTTTAAAAAGTACCAGTTTAAATGTAAACTATAAAACACTTTAGCTATAAAACGTAGCCAGAAATATGATTAAGTATCCACAGTCAATTACTTAGTCTACGCATTTAAAGTGTGGCTCTCTCGAGATCTTAGAAGGCTAACAGCATTTTACAGTAGCTAAAAACATATATACTCAACATGTGCATTTGAATATCACATTTCATTACAACACACAGAGAATAGTCTCTTCCTTGGTTTAGTTTTTGTTGTAAAGATCAGCTATTTTCAGAATTCACTTAAGCAACAATGACCAGGGTGTGCATTAATCATTATCTGCAGCCCACACAGAGTTCATAGTCTTTGAAATCCCAAGATCAAGCTGGCTACATGATTTCAAAAAAGGCTAAAACCAGGATGAATGCCCACAGTTGAGGTAATTATTGCCATTAGGTCACAGTTTGTGTAAGGTAATGCATCTAAAACCTTCTTTAAAAAAATCTTTAGGTGTTCTGTCAGAATACCTATTGAAACCAACCAGGATCTTAAATGCTGATTAGTTGGGTTTGCTTCCAATGGAGTTAAAGTTCTAGAAGGTTCTAGAACTTGTGTAAACTACCTAAGAATTGAGGCAAACAAGCCTGGAGCCAGTCAATAAAGAAGTTTTTTTTTTTTTTTTTAAATAAAAAAGAAACAAAAAACCCACCCCAAACAACTGAGGAGATGTTTCATAACAAAGGATAACAGGTTCCTAAAAAATTAAAAATCTCGTCCTAAAGCATTTCTAAATTCTCGTCACCTTTCAACCAAATTAAAAATGCTTCAGTGTTACTGTGAATCTCATACTGTGGCAAGAGACTCTGCTTCCTTATATCCTAAAAGTTGGCTGACTTTTCTGTTTACACAACTGTTCCTTCTACTTCTGTGAGAAAGCTATCTCAAAAGAAACCCTTATTTGGTTCCTCTTTCCAAAAGTCATCTTGTTTTTCTCCTCCCCCCCCCCCTTTTCTTTTGTTTACACAAAGAAAAAAAGTTCCTGGACACCAGACCCACACACGGTATTTACACATTTGGTGTGACTCCTGCATCTGGTTCTACCCAGAGCTGACAAGTGGATCGATTTATAGAGACCAGAATTGTCATGATATTTATCAGTGCAGTAAAAAATAGCATTTTAAAAAAAATATATACCTTTAGTATTGCCTTTCTAGAATTAACTATAAGCAAGAAAAAATTATTATTTTTTTTAAAAGAAGAAAAGAACACTTTTTTCTTCACTCGTAAGAGTTTGTTGTAGCAGCACTACTAAAGCTAGTTGGTACGCTGGAAAGGAATCTAAAATGACTTCTACTATGAATCCAAAGAAACTCCCCTAAGACTTTCTCTAAAAGTCAAACGCACTCTGCCCCTTTCTGCTTGCATCCAGGTCACGGCTCCCTCTTCATTCAGAACTTCTGCTGGGGATGGCGCGGGGTGACGCTCCTTCAAGGTTTTCTCTGAGCACACACACCGGAGGTGGCGGAGGCTGGCGGCCGCGGGCCCGGTTTTGGACCTGGGCCGACCGCGGGGGCCAGGCCCGGCTCCCTCACTAGCCGTGTAGCCCTGGGCACGCTGCCAGCTCTCCAAGCCGGGTGCCTCATCTGTAAAGGGGCTAATGGTGCCCCTTTCAGAGCACTGTGGTAAGACTAAATGACTCGAGATGACCGGTGAGCAAGTTTTAGCACAGTGTTTGGCACACGGCGAACAGAAGTGCCGTCAAATGGTTCCTCGGAAAACACGAAGCCACTCATTGCTGTTAATTAAAAAAAGCGAAACGAAACGGTAGCTCAGTGAAGTCCCGAATAACAAAAATTTCACTAGAAACGTGGAGATTTTGGACCACCATTCTATTTCCTTTTTTTGACACGTGTCACTTTCTCAGAGCGTCGGCTTCCTCCTCTGTGAGTGGGGCGGCGGCGAGGGTTCTGAGAGGTGAGCGGGTACAGGGCTTGGCGTGGGGCCTGGAGGACTGAAAGCATTCAGCAAATGCTGGCTGTTGCTTCCTTGAGGGACACTGCGAGTTTTAACAAACGGGAGGGAGTCAACAGAATGTTCTATCGCTGCGGTCTAGATTAGGGGCCCTCAACGACTTGCGGGGAGTCGAGCCGGGGGAATGTAGGAGGATCTCTGAGGAAGCGCATTCTGCAGGAGGGTCACTTCTCGGTACTGCTCACTGAGTCTGAAAGGAGCGACTGGCCGGGAGCTGGCCCTCTGGAACTTCTGGGAGCCGCGAGAAAGATGTGAGGGCCTTCCACTAGCTTGGGCCACTCTAGCGAGCATCGGTGCCAGAAGCCTTCAGAAGTTTCTATTGCGTTTAAATGTCTTTCCGCCATCTTCAGCTCTCTAGTAGCCCAACTGAGATTCGACTGAGTCTAGTCTGTGCAGAGTAGAAGTGAGAGTCCTAAGGCATCCAAGTGGAAAAGTACTGACACCCCAAGAGCAGCTCCAGCGTGCGCAGGACCCCCCCCCCGCCCCCCACCCCCACCCCCGATGCAGCTCAGCTTCCCCGTGGAGGGTCCGCTCCGCTCTGTACCCGTGGTGACATGACATCAGTTAAGCCCACGTATTTGTGAGGTGCCTCCAGGTTGCCAATAGCAGCAGCATTTAGGGTTACTAATCTCCACTCCCCTTAAAAGATGAATACAGTTTGAAATGGATGCAGTAAAAAAAGAATACAAGTCAGGAGACGGGAAAGAGAAAGACAAATGGAATTGCATCGCTAATGATGTTATTGCCCGGAAAGGAAAGAGAGGGATGCCATTTTGTCCCTGTCTGGAGGGGTCTTTGAGAAGGGTTCTTTGGCTAAAAAAGGGAACATTTCACCTTCCTTTCCAGTTTGGTAAGGACATCTCTGGCCTGCTGAATTTTTGAGGCTTCCCCATCTGAAACCTGCCAGACGCGTCGGAAAGAACGGCACGGAAAGTGCTTCCGGGGCTGGAATGTTTCCTGGCAAAACGGCTCACGCCGGCGTCGTGCAATCGCGGGCCAGGCCTGCGGAAAAGAGTCCTCGCCTCCCTGCTGAATTCCCTCTGCTACGTGCGGGCGCCTAGTGATCTTCTGGTGTCTGTTCCCTGTCCCAGCAGCTGCTGGGCAGGCCAGCAGGGGCCCCACGCCCCACCCGGGGCCCCGGCACCAGAGGGCCTGGGGTGAAAGCTGGGGCCGGCTCACGGACACCTCGTTTCACCAACCACAGCCCATCAGCAGTAGCTCCTTAAGCCTCCTCATCTCCTTCCTCCAGTTTCCAAGAAAGTCTGCTCCACTCACTCACACGCACTCACACAACCGAAATCCTCCACCACACGCTTGTTCACAAATGAGCGTCTGCCCTTCCAAAGATCTGGTCAAGGGAAATCAGCCTGTTAGCAGCTGTGCTAATCTCACCTTCCCTTCCTTACGTCCAACAATCTGGTGTCTGGGCGGGTTGAGTCTTCCAGGGTGAAGAAGGCAAGGCCAGCTGGCTCCCCCAGCCTGCAAGCCACTCACCGCCAGTAAGGCCAGAATGCAGATACAGTCCAGGAGACAACCGTCGGGTTTGCCTCGACCCTTCCTTTCCCTCTGAATTCCATCAACCGCCATGTACCGCTTCACAGTATTAATTGGCATCGAGCCTCAGACTCTCCCACCCGTCGGCCTGCTCACCCCTTCCCTTGGAAACAGCCAAACGTCATCAAAGAGGCACTAAGCACAAGAAGCATTATCCACCTGTCCTTCCCGAGGCTGCAATTAGATGGTTCTCCTTGACCTGTCCTTTTGCATTTTTCCCCCTTCGTCTTTGCTATGCTTTATTTTGAGCCAGTGAAGAAAAGATGATGCTCTAGGTTATTTGTGGTCGAAACGAGGCTGAGGTTGGCATCCCTTTACTTGGGAGCTTGGTCCTAGGGACGGGCAGGCTTTCAGTCACCCGACTGGCCAGGGTGACTCAGAGCCGAAGGACGGGCCGGGAGGTCCGGGCAAGTGCTAAGGAGCGCACGAGGAGTGGGGCCTCTCCCACTGGGGTCTTCTGGTCCCACAGCTCTGTGCTTGGGAGGGGGGGGGGGGGGGACGAGGGGAGTACGCGCTCGTGTTCGCCGAGCGCCTGCAGGGCTGGGTACCGCCCCGCAGCGCCCTTCGTCATAATCTTCCGCAAAACCGGCATTTCAACCCCAAGTCTATAGTTTCTGGGTTTGGTGGGCAGTCTGTGGGCACCTCAAGCCAATCAAAGAAAGCCCATCACGCACAGGGCAGAGCGCACTGAGGGGATGGCCGTGAGGCCCCACTGTGCCCCTCCGCTGGCCAATGCTTTCAGGTGGGGCTGCGCCCACAATGTCGAGGGGCTGCTTGCCATTGCCAGCGCTCCTCTGGCCTCTGACCATCCCTCGACCTTTTTTTTGGCTCCTAGTTCTGTCCCTAGAATTGCGTGCTGAGAAGAGGTACTTGGGGGAGGGAGGGGGGGAGACGGGAGAAGTGGGCAGTGTGGTGAGTGAGCGGAAGGCAGGGGAGTGGGGCTGAAACTTCCCAGGGGAAGGTGCCACCTGCCTAGCACCCTTATGTCAGCTCATTCCACTCAGTGGCTTCTGGGAGGGGACAACCGTCTCTGCACTGAAGGAGACAGGCCACACTCCTGGTGCGCTGAGGGGAAAGGGAAGGACATCTGGTCAGCTCTAGGCAGAGGGGCTTTCTTTTGCGTGACAGGTAAGCATCAGATGCGAGGCAGGCCAAGAATGTAGTCAGCAGATTCCAGAAGCACAGGAGAGCCCAGAGGACGTGGGGGAAAACCACAGCTAAGAGTCCGGCCCAGGAGATGTCACCTCAGAACTCTTCCCAGGCCACTGAGAATCTAGACGGTGACCATGTTGTCAAGAGTCCCATCTGGCCTGCACAGAGACAAGGCCTTGCTTCTTCTTCAAACTTTTGTTCTGTGGTCGATCTTTCTTGACGGCTCATTGTGAACTAGAGATGACAAAAAACAGTTTTCCTAATTCCTGTGTCTTTCCTTTTTATTTTTTGTTTTTTTTTTTTTTGTTTTTTGTTTTGTCTAACAAAACTGGACATCCATATGTCCTTCCTGCCTACTCAGAGACTCACAGATATAATAAAATAAGTTTAAATATTAAAGAGAAAACACAAAGACACTGGGAATAAATGTGCATTTAAAACCCCAGCTAAAATATCAACATGATGAAAACGATAATAATTACAATGGTAATAACCAAAATAATTAGTACAATAATATTATCTTTATGAGCAGCATGGAATTTTCATTCCTGATCTGGAAGAAAAGAAAGAAAATATCAGGTGAAAGAGTAAGAGACTTCCAACGTAAGTAGACGAAACGAGCTTCTTTAAAATGGAAGGCTATGTTGTCTTTGCCCCTAAGAGATCAGATCTAGGAAGGGCTGGAAGTCGACTGTGCAAGGGGATCAGGATGTGACCCAGCAAGGCAAAGAGAGTCTCATCGGCAGCCAAGACTTCTGTCCCTGGTCATGAGGAAATGTTCTGGGGCTCTGCTGCACGTCAGGAGCAGGCGGACTTTCCAGGCCGGCGTGGCCCTGGCTCCCACTTCCCCTGCTCTCTCCGGACTGGCCATTTTCCCCGTGGTCTCTGACAGAGAGCACTTCCTCACTTCTGGGTAAAGAGTATCGATCGGCCGATCGGTTGGTGGTTCCGCAAGGAGAGGGTCTCGTCCTGGGCTTGCCTGCTGGGGACATGGGAGCTGCCTGCGTGCCTCCAGTGGGCCGTGGGGTCCTTCCTTCCAGCCTAAGGCCTGGACTAAGTGGGTTCCAGTTCGGGGACCTATTTCTTTGTTAGATGAGCAGAATTTATGGTTGGGGAGGGGGAGTTTCCAGAGTTATTTTACATTTCACAGCTAACAGCTAAGGTAGTGGCTTGGCTTCATGACTGAATCAGGCTGGATAGCACTATAAAACCACTGTTCACAGTAGATGGTTAGGGGAGACTGTGGAGGGGGGCAGGGAGCGTGAGGATGAACTGACAAAACCAGGAGCCATCTCTTTGCACCTTGGAAACTTGGCTTTGGGATCGGTTAGGATTCAGCATCGAGAATCAGACAATTAGGACCACCCTTCCGAGCCCCATCTGTGACCAGACAGAGTCTCCCAACATTCACGTATTCAAGAATAATTTGCTATGAATGGAGCTCTCCCTACTCCCCCCCCACCCCCACCCCCTGCAGTGTTCACAGCCTGAGAAAACTTCCAGAATGTATCAAAGGTGCAAAGAGGGCAAAGGGCAAATTTCTTTGGAAACTTAAGTGCCCGTGGGAGTGTTCCAAAGTGCAGTGTAAGACCCCCTCGTGACCCTCCTAAATGTCCCTCCGACCTTCTGCCCACCAGACCCCTCTAAAAACCAAAGCCAAAGTCGAGTCTTGGGTAGGCCTGGTAATGTGAGGAAAGATTCAGCAGCAAACAAAGGTTGATGGTTGTCTACAGAGGGAGGGATCTGGCAGAATCGTGAGAGCAAAACACAGCTGGTGGAACCAGAGAGAGGGGCAGGGCCGTGCATGAACATGGGGTGGGTCTGAGAGCCTGGGGCTGGGTACCAGGCCTCCTCTCCTCTGTCCCTTTCATATTAGGAAGGAGGTAGCCGCCAGGCAAGGCCAACATTTCCACAAACACAGCTGGGACCTCTGCTCCCACAGCACTAGAGCCAGCCCCACTGGTGGACTGAAGGCAGAGTGGGGAGAAGGTGCAGGGTGGGGAGTCTCTCTTGTTCCTTGTCTCCAAGATAAAAGTCAAATTTGTCCACCCGCCATCCATCTCCCACGTCTCTCTCAAGATCCACGGGTGCCCCCCCCCCCCCGCTCCTGCCAGCTCCCTGATGCCCCTCTGTTAGCAAACAGCTCAAAAAAGACAACAGGTATTAAAATAAAGTTAAAACTCAAAACAAAACAAAACAAAACAAAACAAGGAAAGACCAGAGTAAAATCTACAACAGCACAAGAGAAGAGCTGAGGTGATGTGACTCGCCTCAGTCAGCTTCTTGGAGTACCATGGAAATCAACCCTCACACCGCGTCTGTCGGTCGGTAAGGCACTAGGAGGGAACGGTGTAAAATCAAGGATGCGAGAACCGTGATGGCGGCGCCGAGGGACACACAGGGAGGGTGGCATCCACGCTCACACCCACACACACTCGTTCGTGCTCACACACCTGGACCACCACACTGGTTACATGCCTATGTTATACCATTTTTTTTTTTTTTTTTGTGCAATTACATTGAGTAATAGTCTATTGGTATCATTGGAGTTGAACACAAAGTAGAAAACGGGTGTAGACTGCTACATTCTACTAGGGTGTCGGCGACGACCACTAGCCCTATGCTACGTGACTAGGGATTGATTCAAAGAGAAAATAAATCTTCAGGAAAGAAAAAAAACCCCTAAAGTTTGCAACACACATTATTAATGACACCGGAGGAGTAACACTGCTTAGGGATTTATCCAGAGTGCTCAGGAAGAGAAAATGCGCCCTCTGCTAAGGGGTCTTCCGTCAGCCCTGGCCACCCCCCACTCCAGTCCTGACAAACGAGCCAGAACTGGGCTTTTGCCAACCCCACACCAACCCCCAGGTATCAGCCTCCTCAGGCCATGGCCTGACCTTCTAGAGGGCTGCTGACCCTTTAGAGTTCTGGAAAAATCCCTAATTCTTATGTTCCATAATTAAAAATCTATTGGATTTCCACATCAGGTGTCCCTGACAGCAAATTCTTAAATGTCACTTGCCGCCATATGAAAATAATCTTTGAGAAGTTCATAGATAAAGTTCTTCAAAAACTGGGGCCCCCCATTTCCAGAATTTTCCGTCGCTCTCTTCTTCTCCTTTCCAGTTTGGTGCAGAATGGGTTCGTGAGCTGTGTTTTTTGTTACTGACGTTTTCTTTTTTTTCTTTTTCTTTTTTAAAATAAAAAGCATAGATTTCCCCCTCCTCAATCCCTTCTTTTTTAAAAACGTTCTCTTCTCTGCTCTAAGTCCCCCCACCTCCTAGTTCAAGTTTCATCTGTGTCTGTCCCTGCCCCCTGCCCCCCCTGCCCCGTTGCATTGTTTGTGTGCCGCATCTTCAGTATAAAAAGCCCGGCTCCCACCTCACCCCTCCTCCCTCCTCCCCTCTGGCCATCCTCCCTCCCCTCCCCTCCCCTTCCAGTGTTTATATGTAAGGGTACTGGTTGACCTTGGCGGGGCTCAGTGGGTATCCAGTGTAGACGGTGGAGGCTGGAGAGGCGCTGATGTAGGTCTGGTGGGCAAACTGGGCTGGATACTGACTCGGGTGGATGGTGGGCGAGGGCAGGACCCGGGGGCCCATGCTCACGGGGACCTGATGGACGATGCTGGCCGGGTAGGCAGTGTGCTGCACGGTGTGCCGTGCTGAGCCTTGGGAGGCCACCAGATGGGCCACGGTGCCGGTGGAGCCCAAGGCCGCGGGCGCCGTGTAGGTGTAGAGGTGGGGCTGGGTGGGGAGGTGGGCTGCGGCGGCAGCTGCGGCCAGGTGGGGGTGCACAGTGCCGTGGCTGGGGCTGTTGTGCGGGAAGGAGTACGGGGCCTGAGCCATCGTGGGAGTGATGTAGGCCTGCTGCCGGCGGTGGCTCCCGGCGCGCTCTGCGGTGATGTGCTGCTGAGCCTGGAGGAGGAGAAGCACCAGGAGAGGGCTGCATTGGGGGCCAGACACGTGGGAGGAGAGGAAGGGGAGGAAGAGGAGGGGAGGGGAGGATGAAGACGAGGGGAAGAGAGTGAAGTGAGGAGGGGGAGGACGGTGCGGGAGGGAGGGGGAGGAGGGGGAGGGTGGTGAGCAGGGGAGGGGCAGGAGGGGGGAGGGGAGGAGGGAGCGGGAGAAGGAGGGGGAGGTGGGCGGGGGGGGGGGAAGAGGGGGAAGGGGGGGGGGGGGGGGGGGGGGGGGGAGGGCGGAGGAGGAGGAGGAGGAGGAGGGAGGAGGGAGAGGGGAGGAGGCCAGAGCCATTGGAGTGACAGCAGGCGTCCCCCTTGGCACGTCAGCCTGGACTGAGAAGGGGCCAGAGAGGCCGCAAGATCAAGGCAGCTGGAAAGGTAACAGGAGACTGTGTCTCCTCAGAGCACATGGGTCCAGGAAGTGTCAAAGGAGCCCCTCTCAGTGACAAGTGCTTCCTCCCTCACTGTGAAATCCTGTTCTCTAAAATCCTAGGCTCTTGGAAACTCTGTTGTTTGAAGTTACGTTGGTATAAATCTCTTCCAGAGAGCCTGAGTCATGATGACACAGGGACGCAGCCTCAGGTTATCAGGTGCACCGCCTCGGATGAGGGGTTTCTGAACACAAACTCCCCCTTCACTGCACCTCCGTGGTGTCTGAGGGAACAGGCCCCTGGGTCCGCTTTGCAATTCAGACCTGACCTAGGCCCTCTGCACCCAGGCTGGCTCCGTCCACGGAGACCCTGCTTCATTTATAATTCCACCTAAAGGCCACCCACCCTCTCCAAATCCTCTCTTGCCCTCGGTTTGGGGTTTTCTGGGTGTGGTCTGGCCTCCCTCACTGCAATGAACAGCAAGCCCAACTCCGTCAGACTATCTCCCTGGAATCCTGGTCTGACTGGGCCAGGACACCGTGGCTTACCCTTTGCTAGGCTGAACTGGCAAGACGTGGGCCATCCTGTTGTTAAGCTTTGGCACCACGTCACTGAGTGCTTTGTGACATCGGACAACTCGTTTTACTTCGGGCTGGCTCTGTGTGACCCAGTCATACTAGCTCCCCCAATGGTAACCCATGGAGGGAAGAAGTCAGAGGTCGCTCAGGATGCGTCCTGCCGCGAGGGGGCTGGGGCTCTGTGGGCGGGGTGAGGGGCCCCAGCGGTGACCTGCTACCGGGCTGGGGAACGGAGGGGATGGCACTGACGTGCTGGCCGCTGGGACAGGATCAGGAGGCACTCACCTGGCTGAGATTGAGAGGCTGCTGCTGCTGGAAATGTGGTCCCGGCCGCTGTTGCCGGTAGGCGATGGCTCCGGACGAGCTCCCTGAAGAGTGACCGCTGGTGGAGGTCACGTTGCTGGAGGACTTGGACTTGTAGGACGAGTGCTGGCCAGTGGTGACTGTGTGAGGAGGAGCGACAGGTCACAGAGGGATCACACGTCCTCCGCTGCCCAGAAGACCCTGCCCCTCCAGGAAACAACGGCGGTCTTCCGGGAAGGAATGGGTTCCCAAGACTGGCCCACCAAAGTCAGCCTCGTCTCCCCTGGACCCAGTTAAGAGTCTGCCCAGAGTCTGGACGGGCCGCTGGGCTTTGGCTCGCCCCAGGGGTTAGGAGCCCATCCCAGCTTGCTGGACTTTAGGATTCTCATCTGGTGACATGGAAAAGCACAAGGAGAGTGTAACGCAGGAAAGGAGGAGAGGTCTCTGTAGCTCTTCGTGCCCCATGGGGCTTGTCTGCTGAGATCCAGAGACACAGTGACAGATAAGCAGGGCACAGATAAACAAGCCTCAGAAAGAGGACCACACACGTCCTGAGGGAAAAACAACTCATGGTTGCTAGTGTGAACTAGGCGGGTATGGATGAAGATGCTAAGTATGAATGAAGCCTCCACCAGGGAGCAGGCAGGCCCTTGCCGTAACTGGGTTGGATCAATTCCATTACAAATCTCAGGGTGGTGAAACCAAAGTCAAGGAGGAGATGGCTAGGGCCAGCAAGAGGGAACACTGAGTAACTGCTGAAGGAGAGAAACATGAAGAGTGAAGGTTTGGGACACCGGCAACGTGGGGATGGGAGATGGGGGTGCGCACTGAAGTCCACGAGGAGCCTCCCTGCCCCACAGGCAGCAGAACGCCCTCCCCCCACCCCCACCCCGGAGAGCGAGGGCTGCCTCACTGGGGAGGGAGGTGGTGGGTCCTACCGGGGACCCCCAGATCTGTGCATTGGTACCTGTGGGTCTTTTCCTCCTACCCACTGAATCAGAACCCTGTGGGGAGGTGCCTGGGAATCTGTATTAGTAATAAGCGCCCCAGGAGAGGAGGCAGCCAGGCCCTGGCGTACGGAGCTATGCTAAAGCCAAACCCATTCAGACTCTCAAAGGCCTTCCAAAACCTGGGGGGTTGAGGGGTTTGGGGGACCCACTGCAGGGTAAGAGAAGGACAGCTGCAAATGTCGGCCATTGGCAGGGCCTGGTTTCTCCCCTTTGCTCAGCCGCAGTGCTACTGTGGTGGGGCCAGAGTCCTTGCTGGTCAGTAGCAGGCCACAACTGTGCTTGCTGTGTGGGCCCCAGCGGTGGAGGCTGTCTCTCTCCCTACTTCCAACTTTCAGGGCACTGCGTGGTGATTATATTTGAAGGAAAACCCTGAGCTTGAGTTATCCGTAGCTTGAGTCTACAGTGAAGAGGTTAGAAGTTGTAGATGAAATGGTGTGACAGAGCCCAGCATGCACCTCTTACCAGCACTGCGGGGACAGGGAACGGGGGGCTGGGTCAGAGAAGGGGACCTCCAGATAAGGGGTGGGGTCTTGTGAGGGACCAAGACATTAAGATGGGGAGCCAGACTCCTGCGAGGTCCAGCCGCATGGCCTTGGTCGACTTAATTAATCTCTTGGTGCTTCCATTTTCGCATCCGGAAAACTGGGAGAATAATGGTAACTCTATAGGGTGGTCACGAGGTTCATACGAGTTAATGTACATAGAACGCTTAGTGTCTGTCATGTGTTAAGCTCTTAAACGCATTAGCTATTGTTAATATCTTTCTTATTGAACCTTGTCTCCTGGCTAAAGCTGACGCTCGAGGAACAGGTGTCTCCTCCAAGCCGGGACAACCAAATCCTGTCTCCTGGAAATGGGAAGCTGGAAGCCTGGGAGTCACCGGGTCAGGGTGAGGCAGCGCTCCAGAAAGCAGGCGTTGGGCCCCCAACGGCCCAGGTCTCAGGAGTTCTGGCTCCTGCCCAGCCTGGGATGTAGTTGTTGAACTTGCCCTCAGCTCTCTTAATTCCTTCCAATACATTATGGGTCTGATGGCATAAGTGTAGAGTTCACTCAGCTGCCTTCCAAAGGAGCCTTAACTAACCCAAGAGACCTGGGAAGGTTATGTGAGAAATCCCCAGGGCTCCTTCCTGAGCTCAGAACCACAGGAGGGGTAAGTTCTGTGAGAAGACGGACTGCGGTCTGCACAGCATTTGCTGTGACTTGAGCCCAGGGAACACCTGGCTGGCTACAACCTGTTCACACCTCGGCCTCTGTGGGCCACCCGGGCACCAGGAAGCTGAAGAAGGCTGCCGTTCGGATTTTTCTGAGCCTGGGTGTTTCTCAACACCACAGGCTGGGGACAAGCAGGCACCGGAATGAAGTTCCTTCCTGCCTCTTACCTGTCACTAGAAAGACTCTGCAGCATGTCCCACAGGGGAAAATAAATCTCTCTTCACAGTGGAAAGTTAGACCATGGGGATCCCCGGAGATAGCAGCACTGGTTGCTTTAGAACCAGTAGTGTTACCGCGGGGAATGACCTCCCCCGCTCCAACCTTTTTTTTTGGTTGGAAATGTCCCTCAGAGACTCTCAGCCGTTCAGACAGCACGCAGTCCTTGTGGAAAGACAGCGGGGTAAGACCTCTGAGCTGCCCCGCCGCCCGCAGGCACAGAGCGCGATGGGCCGAGGATGGAACCGGTTAATGTAACCTGAAAGGCGTGAAATGCGGCTCCACAGAGCTGTCCTCTCTTGCCTTGGTGGCTTCTCAAGACACACAACTGCTGTTACACTGGCAAAGCTGGCCCTCAGCCTCTTCACTCGTCTCCACCAGGGGTTGGACCAGGTGGTCTTAAAGTTTCAGTAACTCTCCTCAAAATTTGTCACCTCCCGTGGAATGGCACCAGCATCAAAGGCCGACAGAGCTCCAAGCTGGGAGATTTCTTTCTTTTTTTTTTTTTTTTAAACATCTTTCTTTCTTTCCTTATGTTTATTTTTGAGAGAGAGAGAGTGTATGTGTGTGCACACGCGGGTGCACGCGTGAGGGTAGGGGAGGGGCAGAGAGAGAGGGGGCACAGAGGATTTGAAACGGGCTCAGCACTGCCAGCAGAGGGCCTGATGCGGGGCTTGAACTCACGAACTGCAAGATCATGACCTGAGCTGAAGTCAGACGCTTAACTGACTGAGCCACCCAGGTGCCCCCACGCTGGAAGCTTCCCAACCTGCGGAAATCTGGCTGCTCTCTCATGCATCCCTCATCTCGTTTTAAAAGGCCAAGACACTCAGCACCAGCCACCTTTAAAAACAAATGAATTCGCAGATGACCTCAAGAAGATCCGTCTTGAGCCATTATCCATCTTTTAAAGGGATCATTACTGTGACAGAGTCCCCCTGGGGTGTCTCAGAACAGGGGTATTCCCGACATAACAGAGTAACAAAAATCACCGTCTCATGCTTGCAGGTCTCAATCCCTGATCTGAAATCCCTGGGGCCACACATTCGTTTTTGAAATGCAGAAGTTTAGGTTTTAGAAAGGTTCAATGCCTTAGGTTACCCCCAGCAGAGCCTTGGGCACCACTTTGTAATCAAAGACGTGAAGATTCTCGCTCCAAAACACAGGGATATTTCACTAAGGGGCACAAATAACTACAACAAAGAGACTGTGCACGGCCCCTCGTTGACTCAGGCCAGGTTTCACCACCAATGAGTTTGCTATAAAGTTAAAACTTGGTGTTCAGAGTTTTTTGGATTGCAGATGAGGAAGGACTATCTCCTCTTCCTGTTCGATAAAAGGGCCGGGCTTCCTTAAGGGTTTCAACAACACAGTCTTGAGACCTGCTGATTAAGCAGGAAAGCCCTTCCCACTAAACCGTGTGCACCACAGGCTGCATCTTTTTTTGTTTTGTTTTTCAGATTTTGGGTTTTTTTTAAGTAATCCCAACATGGGGCTTGAACTCCCAACCCTGAGATCCAGAGTCGCATGCTCTACTGACTGAGCCAGACAGGTGGCCTCTCAAAAGCTGCAGTCTTAAGCGGGTGTGTGTAGGGCTTCCTGAGGGCTTGAGGGTCCATGGCGATAAAGACTTAAGGGGTCAATTTCCAGATTCCCAATTTGCAAATGTATCTTTTCCTGAACGGATTTACCAGCACTAACATCTACTGGTTTTCCTTTCCCACCTTCTCTCTCACATCCACAGTCTCCTATTCCTTCTGGAAAGTTAATATGGTGTGTTGCCTCCAGGCATGCAAAGCCTGACCAGCTCCTGAGGGGCAGATAGTCCCCTGATATCAAAGCCAAGCCTTGTGCAGTAAGAAACACGGAAGGCTGTCCAGCCTTACCTTATTCAGGCTGCAGACGCTTTTGTAAACTCCCCACCCTATCCATCCATTCACGAAATAAAATTCGGAAGTGAGGCGGTGGTCACGGGGAAGGTGTGACAGAGGTGAGATGGGCTTTGGCTGCCTGGCCGAGGAGGAGGAGTTGCTCACTAGGGGGTAAGGCGGGGTGCCGGGACCGGGGGAGTTGACTGTGCAGCTCCAAGGTCTTAACAAACATTTAAAGTACTTCAGTAATGGCACGACATACACAACGTGACGGAACTGATATCTTTGCCAGGATGTGAACTTAAAAACATGCGATGGATATCGTTTTAAACATTGAAGGGTTATATGAGCAGCACAGTATGAGGGCCGCTGCTCTGAGGAGTCCTCTCTCCTGGGCAAACCACTTTGACTGTCTTACGGGTTCCTTTGGTCCTAGAGAGTGTTGCTTTCTGCCAAGGTTACTACTAAAACCCTTGCCTGGGAGAGAAAGAGGGTTCTGGAAGAGAGATATCCTGTGTCCCACACTATGCAGGCCGGCCTATGGTGCTGGGCTGGGAAAGTTCCTAAGGACCCCATCCTCAATTCTGCTCTTCCCTCTCAGGGGCACAACCAGACTGGCCCATGACTAGTGGGCCTCACACATGGCGACCGCCCCAAAAAGGTTCCAAGGTCTCCTGCAGCAGGTGACACAGATGGGTGTCCTTCTTGGTGAATAGCTCCCTGAATCTTTTTTTTTTTTTTTTAAAGAAAAGGTCTATTTTGTGTGTGTGTGTGTGTGTGTGTGTGTGTGTGTGTGAGAGAGAGAGAGAGAGAGAGAGAGAGAGAGAGAGAGAGAGAACAAGAAAAGGAATGGGGGGAGGAGGGGCAGAGAGAGGGGGACAGAGGCTCAAACTCACAAACCACAAGACAGTGACCCGAGCCAAAGTTGGACGCTTAACTGACTGGGCCAGCCAGGGGCCCCAACAGCTCCCTGAATCTAAGCAAGGTCTTTTTTTTGGCAGTTTGTTCCTCTTTCCTTCTAAACAGGGCTTTCGTGAAGGTGCTGCCTTAGATGGGCTGGTGACAGTCTGTGGCGGGGAAGCGGATGGCTTTTGGTTTGTTCCCCGAATTCTGCCACTGGTGAGCGTGAACAAGGGAGTCACTGAAGAGATGCCACCAAACGTGGGCAGAGCCACTAAGTTTCCTCGGAAGGTTACGTTCTCGGTCTTTATTCTAGAGCGCACTTGTCAGGGCGAGCCTCCAGGGGATGGAAGGACTCCTTTTTCTCAAGCCACCGTGTGAGCAAACAAACACACCCTCCGCGACCTCTCCTCCCAACAGTGAGCCCCGAGGCGATGCCGAGCTGAACCTCCGTCATCCTCACCGGCCAAGACTCAGAGAAAGTTCTTTCCACCCAGGAAGCTGCTCTACCACTAGGGCTTCTTCCTGCTAAAAGTCAGTCAGGAACTCCCTAAAACAGGGGTCATCGCCGACCCGTGGATAAGGAACCGGGTGGCTTTTGTTTCGTCCTTATCAACCTAGTCAAAGGGAGAGCCACCGTAAAGGTGGTAAGGTATTAATTATAGAACTGAAAACTGAAAACGCTGCTTATGCAAAGTGATGGTGAGCAGAATCCTACCCTGGATGCCTGAGTGAGACCCTCGGGGGGGAGGATCGACCATAACCCGGTGCTTATCAGCCTCACACAACACGATTGCCAATAGCAGGAAAACGGGCAAAGCAGTGTGCAGAGAGAGGTTCCCGGCCTGCCCTGGCCCCAAGTTACCTGGCCCCAGGCTATCACATTCCACCAACACTTCGCTGGCCTGGGTTTTTAGGGGTGGCACGATGATAGTCCGGGGGTTCCCAGTGCAGTGATTCTCCAGGCTCCCCTTGGTGTCAAAGGTGTTGGCGTGGTGCCCAGTGCGGTGCTGCACGGAGTAGGGGCTGGTGTTGCTGGAGGAGTCGGAGTAGGGAGAGTCGTGGACCGTGACGCAACTGATGACGTTTTTTCTCTGCTTGGAGACAGTGCTGAAAATGGAAAGGGAGAAATCAGAACCACGAGAAAGCTGTGAAGTGAGACACCAGCCGGCGTTCCAGAACTGGCCTGTGGGACAAGCCCCTCTCTGTGCTCCGGGACAGGGCTGGGGAGCGGGGCAGGAGAGGGGGTAGGAACGGGGAGGGTGGGCACACAAGTGTCACCTGTCCAAACGGCAGCAAGCAGACATGTGAAGACACGAGAAAGGGGCTGGAGCTGGGCCCACAGGCACTTCTGGCATCTGGAGAGAAGCTTCCAGGTGGGCCTGGGCTCCCCCCCAATGCCCTTCCCACAGCAGAGCTAAGCAGAACTGCAGGGGAGTTGCCTGTAGCCCAGAGCTGTGTGGAAACACCCCCTGAGCCACCAGAAGGGGACATCTCAGCAAGTAGAGAGAGCCCAGCAAGACCCTGGCACCCCGAGGCCCCGGTTTGGGAGGACATCGCTGGGAGCGGAGCACCATCAGCTTAGGCCCGGGGCCTGGGACACCCCGCAATCTGAGGCAGGGAGCAAGGTGTTCAAGAGGGAGCAGGATGCAGACAGAGGGGTGGATAAAGAGGGAGGGTCTGAGGAGGTTGACCACACAACGCAGCTCTGACATGCTGAGAGACAGAAGTCGGGAGCTGGCCGTGACACTCTCAGCCACTTCGTTGCTGTGCGGTATTATGTGGGATGACTCTGTGGCAAAGGCCACCAGGACATCTGAGAGTCCCCTTCTCAGGGGAGGGCTGGCCCTCCTGTAGCTTCCCTCCCGCCAGGGCCCAGGACAAGGGAGGGGACGACACTGTGCCTAGTGAGGTCAGAAGGGCTCCTGTGGGGATGATGCCTACAAAAGAGTTGCCTGGACTCTCCTGTATCTGAAACTTCATTCTTTGCTGACGGGGAGGAACCAGCCTTGGAGGGCTCTTGGCCAGCACACATTTTCTGTCCTGAGATATTTATGCACGCGCGGCTACTAGGGGAACCAATTCCATCTGCCTCCAGGATGGGCTGGTGGGATGATGGATGTGGAATTTGTTGCTTATTGTGAAGGTTGTAAAAATGGATTCCATCTATTTTTATATACTGATCATCTATTTTTAAGAAATATCGATCACCCCAAGTAAGACGGTCAGTTTCCAACTGATTTGCTAAGAGAAGAAGCTGCTATTTATGGAGTGCCTAATGGAACCACAACCCCCTGAGGTGTCTCGCCCAAGGTCACACGGTCAGTCACGGGCCAGACTTTTTCCAAGATAGATCTCTGCCACCCTAAGGGCAGCAGAGAAGTGGACGAGCTCAAGCACCCCGGGCAGCCGGGCAGAAAGAGGCTAAGTGGAAGGACACGAGGCAGGTAGGTACAAAAGGCTGGAGGGCTGAGAGGTGAGCCCACGGAAGGTCTGAGCCCCTGCGCCCCAAGGCCTGACGCTACTGACATCTGGGCTGAATAATTCTTCTAGTGGCTGCAAGTTGTGTCCTTCTTGGTTCAGGGTAGAAATGTCCCTTCCTAACAGTGTCTGTGGGTAAGAACACGGGCCCTGCGGCCAGGGGCCTACCTTCGGCGTGTGCCGGGCGTGTGGCTGTGGGCAGCTAGCTGCTCAGCCTCTGAGTGACTGTCTCATCATCAGTCAAACGTGGATAACGGCAGCACTTACGCATACAGGCTTATGTTGAGAAGTGAGAAAACCCACAGGATGTGCTGTGAATGGCTTACGACACATAGTAAGCAGAGGTTAGCCGGCAGGATCGTTATTGTTGTGCTGCCTCATTTAACATGTGAAAACAGGTTTGCAAGAACAGATCTAGGCAAAGTGATTTCTATCAAAGTATGGACTCAACGGAGAAGTTTCTAGTCTGTGAATAAATCAGAAGATTGATATGAAAGAAATTAAAACTCATTAGTCAGAGATCTTGGAGATCTGGGGTAGGTGCCATGGGGAATTCCCGTACAAAGAAATATAATACATGCCTCTGCCCTGGAGGTGATTACAATTTCAGTGGGGGACTGTGTAAAAACATGACAAGTTAAACAGTAAAAGCTTTAAAATAATCGGTTAAAGAGAATAATGGATGTCACAAAGCCTTCTGTGATGAACTGTCAAATGAGTCGTACAGATGGTAATTGTTAAGAACTCAAAAGGAGGCGAGGAATGAATTGACTGCATATATTTACGGCTCTTCACGTTAACTTTGATAAGATACATTTTAATTAATAAAGACCGACACTTCCCACTTATAACAGTTGAAATGCAAAAAATCCACATGCTTGCTCCTCACAAAGCTAAACACAGAATTACCACAGGACCCAGCAAGTCCACTCCTGGCTATATACGCAAAGGAACCGAAAGCCGGGACTCGAACAGAAATTCATTCGCCAGTGTTCACAGTAGCATTATACACACCAGCCAAAAGGTGGAAATAGCCTAGGTGTCCATTAACGGATGAACGCACGAGCAAAATTTGGTACATCCACACCGTGGAATATTAGCCATAAAGACCAACAGAGTCCCAACGCATGCTACGATATAGATGACCCCTGGAAACATGCTAAGTGAAAGAAGCCAGATACAAGAGGACAAATATTGTATGACTCCACTTACATAAGGTACTTGGAATAACCAAATTCATAGAGAAAGTAGATTCAAGGTTACCAGGGGTTAGGGAAGGGAGGAATGGGGAATTCTTACTTAATGGGTACAGAGTTTCTGTTTGGGGTGATGACAAAATTCTGGAAATGGTGCTGACGGCTGCACAGGCTGCACACATTGTGAGCGTACTTAATGTCACTGAATTCTATACCTGAGAGACAACAAAGCAAATGGGATTAGTGGGGAGGGGGAGGGAGGGGGGAGGGAGGGTGGAAGCAGGTGGAGGGCACCGAGACCTGGCGCAAAACCTAGAAAGTGGGGAACCAGGAAAAAGTCCCTGAGGTTGTGGAATGAGGAGGGAGTGCTGCCTTAGAAAGGCAGACAAGGAAGGGGCGCCTGGGTGGCTCAGTCGGTTGGGCGTCCAACCTCGGCTCAGGTCATGATCTCACAGTTCATGAGTTCGTTTGAGCCCTGCGTCGGGCTCTGTGCTGATGGCTGGGAGCCTGGAACCTGCTTCAGATTCTACGTCTCCCTCTCTCCTTGCCCCTCCCCCGTTCACACTCCGTCTCTCTCTCTCTCTCTCTCTCTCTCTCTCTCAAAAATAAATAAGGATGATTTAAAAAAAAAAAAAAGACAAGGAAGACTTGAAGCCGTTATCTGTGGTCGGGGGGAGGGAGCAGATGATGGAAACAACTGCCTGTGCATGGTCTGCTGTGTATTAAGATGTTACTAAAGGAACCCCCCCCTTCCCATACCACGCACACGCCGTCACAAAGTGCTCCCGGTTCCTGAGGGGACGCAGGGACTTGTGCTTCCCTGTCCTTCACTCTCAGCTTCCGCCACGGTCAGTTGTGCATAACTGACGCATACACACAGCGGCTCATTGGGTCACCTCGCCAGACGCAGACGTGTCCTGCTGCAGGTGCACAGCCCGTGGGTGATGAACCCCACATGAAGAACAGAGCCTGGCTTCCAAATGTGTCTCGGGGGCTGGTGTTCGCTCTGGTCCTGGCTCCACTGTCCATTCATCACCTGGACAGTGGCCTGATATTAGCACGACCCTGGGCATCCCTCCACTTCCAACTTGCTCTGAAATCCACCAGGGAAAGTGGCACAAAGGGATCCGTTGTGAGGGCCCCACAAAAATGTATTACTGAAGGCATTTAAAATAGGATTTGGTTTACTCCTAATTCAGAGAGGAAATAAATCTCTTTAGTAAGTGTACCTTCTATGTAGACCCAGACATGGCCAGTTTCTGCTGACCAGATCTTCCTCAGGTTCTGGGTAGTTTAGAAAACAAGCAAACACACGCCCACCAGTAATTTCAGCCAAACTGGAATAAAATTCAAATTGGATGTATTTAAATTCTCACTTTTCAATATAAATTGTGGAGCAGCTTCACCTCAGCGTGAGTCAGAATCTAAACACACAACGGGCCACTTGGCAGATCAGTGGGCTTCTTATTACCGAAGAAGAATGAGTTGCTGGCAAAGGTCTTATAGCAGCGGACAGCTTAGTCTGGAAGAGCTGGGAGAATTTAGGGCCGGCTCCTGACGGAAACCCCCTAGGGAGGGAGCCTTTCTGCCAGAGGCTGAGGGTCCCGCACATCAGAGCCTTGATATCCACCAAGGAGTGTGGGATAAGATCTCTATGAACGGTTCATGGGTCTCATCCTTTGTTTTCAGAGTTGACAAGTCCCTCTGCCTGATGAGCAAATAGGTCGATACAGTCCAGGGCTAACTTACCTACCTTTTTGGATTTGCCTCTGACCGGTTTGGAAAAGGTGAATCAGTTTTGACAGCTCTGTTTTTACTCTCCTCTACCGTTAAAGATCTCTGTGCTCTAACTGAATACACTATGCAGATTCGACAACGAACGGGAAGCAGTTATTTCAATGAGTCACTTTAACAATGAGCACCCATGTGACATTTATTACTACGGATTCTTTAGGCTCCTTTATACTGATTCTATCGGGATTCATTCCACTAGTGTCTAATCACTAGTGATCGTTTATCAATCTCATCATGAATTGAGAATCGGGCGTAGAATGAGAAATCTATGCTTAAGTGGCCTCGGCAGAACATCACTTCTGAATGAAGAGCAGAGCTTCCAGAATTTCACAACTGCATTGTGTTGTGATGGCGATAGCTGATGTTCATCATTTTTAAACGATGACAAGAAACGAAGGGCTAGGAGCCACAGAAATCAGCCCCGAAGGAGGAAACCTTGCTGGAGGAGCGGATGCTAGCCTGTGATTCCTCCCCGTAGGGCCCTATCTGGAGCGTGTCTCTGATTTGTTTGCCAATCTCAGTCAACCTCATCCTTCGAGACCAGGGTCAAGACTCATCTCCACTAACAAACTTTCCATGACGTAATTCACCGCCCCGATTCTACAGTCAATGCCGTATGTGATAAAAACCGGGCCTCTCTTACAACACTGATTAATAGTCATAGGCAGCGTGTATAGGATGCGCAGCGGCTGTTCGAAGTACTTCACAGACATCGATCTCTGATCCTCACAGCAAGACCGTGCAGTAAAGAACATTCCAATTCTGACTTTAACAATACTTAACATGGGATCCACCCTCTCGATCAGATTTTAAGTACACAGTACCGCATTGTTGACTATGGCCACAGGGTCGGTAGCGCAGCGCATCTCTGAAGCTCGTTCATCTGGCTCAACTCAGAGCCGCTGGCAACAGAGATTCCTCTGCTTAAGTCGAAGAGTTTGACTATTTCAGGAACCTTGTGTTAAGAGGTTTTTTGCTCATTGTGGAATTTCCTTCTTTTTCAGGCTGAACAGCATTCCATTGTAGGTACCTGCCATGTTTTCTTTACCCCTCATCTGTCTGCCCATATGATGGACACTCAGGCTGTTTCCACCTCTTGGCTGTTGTGAGTAACGTAGCAATGGACATGGGAGTGTGCAGATGTCTCTTCAAGATCCTGATCCCGCTCTTTTGGATAAATGCTTAGAAGTGAGATTGCTGGATCAATGGTAGCTCAGTTGTTAATTTTTTGGAGGAACCTCAATACTGTTTCTCATAGCAGCTGCCTGTTTACACTGCATTCCCACCAACAGTGTGCAAGGGCTACAATCTCCCCATAGCCTTGCCCATACTTCTCTTCTGTTCTTTTGATGACAGCTATTCTGATAGGTGTAAGGTGATACTTGGTTGTAGTTTGATTTGTGTTTCCCTGATCGTTAGTGATGTTAAGCATTTTTTCATAAAGCCGGCCACTTACGTGTCCTTAAGAAATAACTACTCAAGGGCACCCGGGTGGCTCAGTCGGTTAAGCATCTGACTCTTGATTTTGGCTCAGGTCATGATCTCATGGTTTGTGGGATCAAGCCCTACATTGGGCTCTGTGGTGATAGCATGCAGCCTGCTTGGGATTTTCTCTCTCCCTCTCTGCCCCTCGCCCTCTCAAGCACACACACGCTCTCTCTCTCAAAATAAATAAGCTTAAAAAAAACATCTATTCAAGTTCTTAGCCCATTTTGTAGTCACGTTTAGTTTTTTTGCTATTGAGTTTCGTGAGCATGCTCTCATTTTGTCACTATGCCATTTCCGTTTTACCCCACCTTTCCTACCCACAAGCCCTGAAAATGTAAACTGACTGTAACTCCTCTTTCTGGTTCCGGTGACAGTGTTCTCCTCTAAACACGGGACATCTAAGCACAGGGCATGGAGTCCTTCACACTGACAGGTGTCTCAGCTGATGGAGAGGAGGGCTGCTGGCGCTACCACTTTCACAGGGATGCGTGTGGCTCACTGTCCTATTCCCATGCCCCCTCCACCCAGTTAGACATACACGGCTGAGTACGTTTAATCTGCCCTTGTGAGGACAGGGACCAGAAGCTGATACCTCCAGGCTAATGTGCTCCTTCTGATATATTTCTTAGCTCTCAATTTGAAGTCATCAGTGAGAACAACAACAACAACAAAAAACCCTACATTTTAAATTTGGCACATACGTTCAAGTTATTTTATTTACATATTTGAAAAAAAATTTTTTTAACGCTTATTCATTTTTTGAGAGACAGAGAGAGACACAGCATGAGTGGGGAAGGGGCAGAGAGAGGGAGACTCAGAATCTGAAGCAGGCTCCAGGCTCTGAGCTGTCAGCACAGGGCCCAATGTGGGCTTGAACTCACGAACTGAGAGATCATGACCTGAGCCGATGTCGGACACTCAACTGACTGAGCCACCCAGGCGCCCTATTTACATGTTTATATCTATATGTAGGTCTCTCTCTTACCACACACACACACACACACACACACACACACACACACACACCAGTAGGAAGACAGTCTTGCAAGACCACCTTCCTGAGAAATCGGAAGCAAGCAAGGTGTGGATGAGCCACAGGCCCGGTCCCCACCACACCACACACAGTACAAGCATGGTGTTCCTTCTCCTTCCACTTCCTTCTACAATCCAGCCACCGAACACCGCTCTGCCCGTGTGACACCCAGCACTGTCCCGCCCCTCTTCCCTCTGGCCTGTGGAAGCTGCCATGGGTCAGTGATGGCCTGGTCACAGGCTGCAATGTTAGGACAGGCTGCTGGGAATGGTCGGGTGGAGGGTCCCTTCTTCAAGATGCTGCCCTTTCGTAAAAGGCAGCCCATTGGCCACACTATCAACCCGCGGGGGTGCTGTGAAGGCACAGAAGAGGATGTAGAGACGATGCGTTGAGGTCAGCTTGACAAGACACCTTTCTGTCTCCTGAAAGGAGTCAGATGACTGAGAACTCCTCCAACCTGGGGCTGCGTTGCAACTTAAAACTGCAAAATTTGAGGAGGGCGCCTGTTGGGATGAGCCCTGGGTGTTGCATGGAAACCAATTTGACAATAAATTCCATATTAAAAAAACAAAACAAAACTGCAAAACAACAAAGCCCCTTCTCATGATGCCACATGTTGGGTTCCGGTCTCTTCTCTGAGGCTCACAAACCAGGAGCACGAGTAGAGGAGTGGTATGGCTGCAGGTGGCCAAGGACGTGGGGTCCACCTCGGGGTGGCTCCGCCTGGCTGGTAACACCTGAGTGTGGGTGTTCCCCTCTGCCAAGGACACGTCAGTCTTTCAGGCCAAACTCTTTTGAGCAGCAGCTTATCGGTGTCCTGACTACGCCTTTTGTCTGCAGTTATGGGTCCAGAATTGCAATTTAGTGGAAAGAAGAACATTTAGGGTCAAATAGTTTTTATACAAACATTTTAAGAGTGATCCCTATCTGAAATACTGAATGATGTTAATGAAGCAACTTTCTTAAAGTTTACATTTTGGTGACACCGGTGGTAATACTCTGGAGTGGCCGCCTACACGCACAAAGGGATGCAGGACGTCACAGAGCCCTGCTGACCTCAGGAGATGAAAACCTGTCTACCAGAAATATCCCGGTAACCGAATGAAGGAATACATGAAGGAATGGTTTCTAGCTGATCAGTCGACATGAGCCACTCTGGTCACACATTTTAAAATCTACCCTCGTGGGGCGCCTGGGTGGCTCAGTCAGTTAAGTGTCCGACTCTTGACTCGGGCTCAGGTCATGATCTCGGTTTGTGAATCGAGCCCCGCATCGGGCTCCACACGGACAGTGAGGAGCCTGCTTGGGATTCCGTCTCTCTCTCTCTCTCTCTCTCTCTCTCTCAAAATAAATAAAAATAAACTTAAAAAAAAACTTCTTAAAAAAAAACTATCCTCATGACTGAAGCCTGTGTGATACGGCCTCTAAAGGGCAGTTTCAGCACAAGGCAAGGTTAGCAAAGAGTCTGAATAATAAGATAGGCACCAATAAACTTCGTTCAAGGAGATTTCAAGGGAGAGAAGATGGCTTATTCAGCACATACAGTCAAATGTTCCTCTAATCAAAATCATTTATAAATGATTAAAATAAGACTGGTTCTATGACTTCCTCTCAGGGCACCCAGAAAAACTGCAGATTGGTGTGCTTTCTATCTTTATAACAATTCTCCAGCCGTGCCCCAGGAGCCCCCTAGTCCAGCAGCCACTCGTTGAGAAAAAGCAGGCTGCCGGGTCTTTGTCGGTCCCCTCACTTTAAAACGTCTTCTTGCTGCTAGAGCTCAGCACTGTGACGGACACCGGGTACCCAGTCGGGGCTCGGTGGACAGACTCTGGACCCCCCATAGCCTTGGGCTGCTGCCCTGCACACAGCGGGCATGACCGCGTGGGGGTGGTCAGAGGAGGGGGCAGGACAGAGTTCACATTGGTCAAGTTCATAACCAAAGAGAAATCAGTTATTTTTGCCAGTAACCCGAGACTGCCGTGTCTTCCACGGCACGGGACCCGAATTCCAATTGTGCTCCTCAGAAACGTCATCAATCGGGGTGAGTCACTTATCTTTCCTGGGTCTTGGTTTCCTCATCTATCGAGTGGAGTAGAACTACCTGCCTTGTATACTCTACTGAAAGACACACAGGACAGTGCAAATGGGAACACTCAGTAAATGTGTGTCATGATTTCCCTCCCCTTTAATCGGCTCACTCCCAGCCTGCACCTCGTGCTCTGGAACCTTCCTCACAGGTAGGAGCTGGTGACCATCCGTCTGCTCTGGCAACTAACAGCGTCAAATACGGGGGTCTGGAATAGTGACTTTGCCTTGCGTTCCCCTAAAAATTCTAGGCAATGTCCTCTGGTCCCAGAGACTTGGTGACACCCTCAAATAGGCCTAACATTGTGGGTTCGCCACTGTGTGCCTCGTACCGGTTCTAAAAGACGCCGGTGGTGGAAGGGCCTCCATGTGCCACCATGATCGCCGTCTCTGTGAGCGTCATCGGCCCCCTCACCCTCTGGCTGCTGTACGGGGGCTGAGTCACGTTAGGGGAAGCAATGAGCATTTTAGACAGAGTCCCAGGGCTGGTCCTGGGGTGAGTAGCAAACAGGAAACGAGGTCGGGAACACAGCAGCTCAGGATCGACATGCTCACAGCACAGGAGAAATCAGGTTTGGGAACGAGCAGGGAAATCTTGAGTGTTCAAATGGGAACACGGACAGGCAAGAAAAGCTTCTAGCGGGAGGGAGGCCAAGAGGCTCCCCGATGGGCTGCCCCTGGGGGCACATCCTTGTTTTCCCAAGACTGGTGCTCTCCCGTGAGCTCCTTAGTATTTCTTGAAGTCGACCACCTCCGTTGAAGGGGAGACCCTCAAATCCCCTTTCCATTCGGAAATCCCTGTGGTCCCTGCCTCTGCTTTGTCTCTGATCTGCGGCCCCTCTGCGCGCTGGATCCTACGAGCCCACCTCTGAGGCCCCAGCTTCCCTGCCTGCCACTGACCTCCTGGAATCTGCAATCTCACCCCCTCTCTTTCTACACCCTTTGGACCTTTGACCCCAGAAAGTCCGCTGTTCCTGCTATTTTCTCAAGCTATTTCCCCTTTGAACGTCCACAGCACTCTGCTAGTTTTTACAGGACTGATACTCCGTTTTGTGTTATGATTTGTACGTGTCTTATCTTGCTTCTTACCCTGCAAACCTCCTGAGGGCAGAGACTGTCTACCTTATTTATGTAACACCTGCAGTTCCTAGCATGATCTCTCACACTGGTGGGGGCAATAAATATTTACTGTGTTAAATTTTATGGTAATTCTGATTTTTAAGAACGAGTAATCATATTTCCTCTCCGTTTTTCTCTCACTCCAAAACACAGTCACAATAATGTGATCACATTATCCAGTGGTTTGTCTATAAATAAAACAGCTATGGGGTTCTGTTTTATCCTACTCAGACTCAAATACACTTTCCTGTCTTCTTGGGTCTTGAGACACTTTTTCAAGGCAACAGTCATTTGATCTCTCCAGAAAACACCCATCCCCTCATTCTGCGAGCTTCCTGTCACAGCTGCCGACCGCTGGAACCCTTCCCGATTCCTCTCTGGCCTCACTCTGCAGCTTTCCCCATGTGGTGGAACGTCCCAGGCAGTCCCCTGCATTTTTCATTTTATGAAGCTCCAATGCTCGGTAGGCCACCGTCACTACTGGTGGTTGTTCCTCACGCGTGCACCTGCCAGGGTCTCCTTCCATGCCCTCCCCTAGGTCTCAACTGATTTACAACAAGGTCCTTGCACGCTGCCAAGAATTTCAGTTCTGTTTCTTTCTGGGGCTTTGGGGACCACCGCGGAAGCAGTCTGTGCTTTGGCTTGGCGCTGTGCTCAGCCCTGGCAGCCGTCTGATTGGTGGAGAGACGGCTCTCTCATCCTGCTTTTCCTTAGACACACTATTCAATTCTCTCCTGAGCACGTATGTTGAGGTTCTGTGTCAGTTCGAATCTCATACTTCAAAAACGATAGTCCAATCTAGCTGATTGTCAGATTTTTAAATTGCTTTTTCTTTTTCCCAGTTGTAGCAAAGGGCTGTGTGGGGGCTGCTTGGCCCGTTTTATGGCCAATGCTATAAACGTGTGGACAGACCGCTCCGGGCTGGGAAAAACCTTTCTCTTTGTGATGGGACCACCTGAGCCCACGACATTCCTGGGCTGCGAGGCACGAGGCGCTGGGGAGGACAGAGTATTGACTCAACTTGGGGGCTGTTATCAAAAAGGGAAACCGAGGCCAGTCCCGGAACAGGCAGGTGGGGAGTGAAACACTGCGTCTGGTCTCCCCAGTGCAGCCCACCCCCCATGGCATCCCCCAGTGCCCCCCCTCCCCCACCCCAGAAGTGTTCCACTATAGTCTCTTCTGAGACACACTGAAGGCCACGCTGAGACGTTAAGAGGGGAAGGAGGATACTGGAATGGGACATGTACTAGGTCTATCATGAGATAACAAAACAAAATAGAGTTCATTATGAAGACAGGAAGGGGAGAGCCTGGACTGGAACAGCTATAGTGAGACTGTTTTAATTAGTCTATCTGTACATTTGGTAATGATCTCAAGTGTGGGAATGTATTATTTAATCAAGAAGACTGGTGATTACTAATTAGTTACATTGTATCCAATCAGGAATGAATAACCGGGGCCGAATTGTGAATGTTAAGCTTCGCATCAGGGAGCGGTGTGTGTGCTGACCAGAAGCGCTGGGCTCGGCGGTGACAGGCCTCCTCCGGTCCCCGACTCTTGGTCCCAGCGGGAGAGGCCAGCGGGTCGGAGTTGGGGTTGTGAGCCTTTGGGATCTACGAGGCCCGGAGGCCCCTGGGGATGCAGAAGGCCAGGGGACCAACTGTTCCGGAGGGGCTAGCTCCAGGGGCTCATCAGGCAGCCCAAGTACAAACCGCACCCTGCTGAAGTCTGGCTGGAAAATGTAGGAAAAGAGGCTTTGGGGCCAGGGTTAATAGTCTTGCAAATATAATAAATATTCCTTTCCCCTTCCCAGGAGGCATACAGAGCATAAAAGGAGTTCTTACTACTTTGGAATAAACAGTAACGCTCTCTGGATGAAGAGCCAACCGGCAGCTTGAAAGATTGGGTTAATCAGACAGAGAGAAATTTCTGATTAATTGGACAATGATTTCGAATTCCGAGAGCCAAGGCGGTGCTAGAGAAATATCCTGACCAACTGGGAACAAATTCAACAGCCCAAGGCAGAGATGTTTAAGCTCACACAGGACTTGAGATACACTGGCGTTGTGCACAATTGGTCTCAAGTCGCCCAAATGTATGGAGACTAGAACTATTTTTCGGGACCAAAGTGACTCCGGATTGTTTTGGCATTGAACAATTATGGAAACTCTGTTTGATGGTCCCTTGACATCACTTCAGGACTCTAGGACACGACAAGACCAAAACTTGGGGGTCAGGAGCCAGAGCTCATCACGTCTGACGATGGACAGAGGCCCGGGCCCACGGAGGACCCGGCGCGCCCCCGCCCTGCTCCCTCCCGCGCGTCCGAAGGTGGCACAGCCTCACCTGGTGGGCGCATGCTTCTGTTCCTCCTCCTCGTCCGTGTCGCTGCTGATGGTGATGACGCTGACCGTGGGGCTGGGGGTGTCGGGAATGACGATCGTCTGCCGCTGCCGCTCCCTGGTGGTGCTGGACGCCCCGTCGCCCCACCCGCACGTGACGGAGGAGCTGCAGGCGGGACTGCTGTGCACCAGGGCGCAGCGCGGAGGCGTGTTCTCCTTGACGCGCTTGGACCGCTGAGGGGAGCTGATGGCCTGCGAGGAGGACACCTCACAGGTGGAGACGTTTCTGTAACGACAAAGCCACGCAGGTCGGGCCCCGCGGCTCCTCCCGAGGAGGTCCACAGACACCAGCCTTGCCCGATCTCCATTCAAGAGTCGGAGGCTCGGGCACTCGGGTGTCTTCTGTAATTGCAGAAGCGGCTGCCCCTGAAGCTCTTTCTTTCGGTTACTTGCTACGCAGATGGCCCTGTCTGGGCTCTGGCTCTCGGGACCACGTGCCTGTTCCCAGCAGGACAAAGGGAGCGGCCAGGGCTTTAAGCTCGTGCTCAGGGACCCGGCTGGTCTGTGGGGGCGGGTGCAGTGCCCTGGGCCTCAGGGCTGTCTGCTCCACTGCAGCCCCGTCTTCGGGGGGTCAAGGCCTGGCTTCCTGAGCTCCATCTGGTGGTTCTCTGGTCGGGTACTTGGGTCTTGTTTTGAAGGGAGTTGACAGAAATGTTATTTGCCACATAAAGCTTTGGTGTCCTTGCTAATGGCTGTTCTGCCACGCACGAAACGCAAACACCAGCCTCCTAGGAAGTCTACCCGTCTGTTTGAGCTGGAATGAAAAGCCGGGCAGGATGCAGGAGGAAAAAGTGTACTTAACCAGGGACCTTTTAATCTGGAGTTTTTGATCGACTCAAAATTCCTTAACAAACTGGCAACTGTGGTTCCTGGTAACTTTGGGGAAACAATGCCTTATCTTTTCCCCACCAACCTTTGCCGACCTCGGTCGTATCTGTACAGCGAGAGGCCAAAGAAACTTTTGAAGATCCTGGTATGTCCTTACAGGTTCTAGCGCTTTCTAGCTAAAAGGCAGGAAGACGAAAACAATTCTGTAGATTTATTTAATTTTCTATCTAGCCGGTGTCAGATATGTTGCTTGTTCCTTTCTGGGGGGTGGGCGCTAACTTTTACCGATAGCATTGGCCCACTGTTTGTAGTCAGCATAAACCTATACATTTGTTACTGCTTGCTTTGTTACAATTTTGAGATTATGTTTTCACTACCCCAGCAGTTGAAATAGCTCCACTTGGCACTGTTGAAAGGAAAGGGAGCCTGGCTGCACCGCCCAACAGGGGAGAGCCTTCTGTTTTGCCTAAGGCATTGGTCTTAAAAATAGGCAAATACAAAACTTTCAGTATAATTATACCGATCTTGAGAAGCACTGGCAATAAGCCGTCATAAAGCCAGCTGGGTGGTGACTTGGCAACAGGGAGGGGCTGGTCAACAGGTTGGGAGGCTAAGAGTTCTTACTGCCCCCGCTTGCCAAGGTGAGCCATGAGGGTGCTAAGATCAGCACAGGGTCAGGCTGGTATTCCGTGTGACCACCCACACGGCTGGGCATGACAGAGCAAAGGACTGAGGCGGTGGCCTCCGTTGCCACCCCGTCTAATAACGACATGGGTGCATTGTCACGGAGCTGCCTCAGATCTGAGATGGATTTCTGTGGGTTGTCAGAAACACCCAAATAAGGAATCTTGAAGAAGAATGACAACTCAAAGGAAGTCAGCTCTTGGGTTAATCTTCAGAGAAGAATAATAAAAAAACAAAAAACAAAAAACATAGGCCTAATATCTGGTCCCTGGTTAAATGAGGGAGTAAAACCAAAATTCACTAGACATTTTATGTACTGGACTTCTTTCTCTTGATTAACCTATTCCAAAGAAACAATTAAGGGCCTCCAAAGTCAGTGCTGCTGGAGAAAGATGTAGAAGCAATTCTGCAGCCACACAATTTTGACTATACACACACACACACACACACACACACACACAAAGTCACCCTTTGTAAGTGTTTGATGAGTTTTGACAAATGTACATGTTTCCTCTGCCAACCCAGAGAACTTTTTCATCACCCTAGGAAGTTCCCTCATGCTCTTTCCTTGTCAATCCCCCTCCTCGCCCACCCAGTAGCCCCTGGCAACTCCTGATCCGCTTTTGCCTTTCCAAAATGCCATATAAATGGGATCATGCAGTATGTGGCCTTTTCTCTGCCTTGATTTTTAAGAGTTCATTGAGATGAGACTGAATTGAAAGGGAATGAGTAAGATTATTCTGCTGGTAATGCCTAGGATTAACCAAAGTTATTGCTTATAATTCAGGAAGCAGCTAAATGAGTTACCTTAGACCTCAGATTTCAAAGAAAGCACATTTTGGGGTGCCTGGGTAGCTCAGTCAGTTAAGCGTCCGATTCTTGGTCTCGGCTTGGGTCATGATCTCATGGTTGGTGAGTTTGAGCCCCATATCGGGCTCTGTGGTGACATTGTGGAGCCTGCTTGGGATTCTGTCTCTGCCTTTCTCTGCCCCTCCCCTGCTCTATGCTTTCTCTCTCTCTCTCTCTCAAAATAAATAGATAAAACTTAAAAAACATCTCTGTAACTTGCAATCTTCTGAAGTTTTTCTCCTCAAGGGCAACTCCCACCACCTACCTTGCAGAGGACTGGTGCTGCTTACTCTTCCGGGAGGAGGTGGTGCTGGTTGGCTGCTGCCGCATCACGTGGGCCACGCCTACATTTAAGGGCTGGGCTGCTGGAAGGGTCACATGACCAGTCAATAGCGCAGGCTGCTGCATGATGGGATTGTAATGGCTGCCGTGAGCGTGGGTGTTCCTGAGCGGGAGATGGGAGAAACAAGGCTCTTTACTGATTTTATAAATATGGAGCTTCTTTTTAAGATAAAGCTTCCTCCCCGATTAAAAGCCAAATTAAAACTAAAAGTTGGTTCTCACTAGCTCAGGGAGTTGTTGAAGAGATGAGCTCACCAGGTAGGTCTCCCAGGTATGGTGAAGTTTAAGTGCTGTTCTGAAGGAGTGGGCAGCAACACGATTTGTGGGTAAGTGAGAAAGAGGTCGTTTCGAGGGGGAAGAATTGGCAAGTTGCAGGTTCAGCGGAGAGGAGATAACTATCCCCTCTACCTTTTAAAGTCCCTAAACAGATGACTGCACTGTGCATTTTATTTTAGAATTTACAAGTGCTTTTAAATGGGTTCTTGCATTCTGTGAGGTAGGATACTGTAATACCACTTTACAAACGAGGAATTTGTCGTTTCTGTTAAAACAGCTTTGGAAACCAGGAGTCGTAGGTTTCTGCTGTTTGGAAGTGTTAACATTCTTTTGAATTCTCTCCGTGGCTAGCACAATGCTCAGGCGTGTAGCAGCTGATCAGTTAATGACATGCTTGCTGAATGAACAATTAGATTAACTGAAGGTTGACGAGATGTGAATGGAACTTGGTACTAAGTCAGAGTTAATACGAGACACCTATCGACAGAAGTACTGCTGGCAGCCATTATTCTGAAAGCCGGTTGTCTTTCAAAGTTCTTAACGATCTGGGTTGTATGGAGCTCGGAGGGTTGTTTTCCCAACGAAATATTACAAGTGGTGATTAATTCAGAGACTTGCCCATCAAAGCCCATTTATCACACAATGAGATGAAAAGTTAAAGGAGACTTCATTTGAATTTTAAAAATACTACAAAATTCATCTTTGCAACTTGGGGAAAAGGATGAATAAGGAAAAAGAAGTAAGTAGGTACTTGTGTAGAGATTTTGATAGAGTCTTGGACATTTACATTTAGAAACAGATGTTATGGCTTCTTTACTGTGTTGTTGCTAGATAGGAAAGTCTAGGATCTGTACCTCTCTCTTTTGTTTACATGACTGTGCATGTTCTTTGGCCCACACGTGAAATGGAGAAGAGATTGGAAAGAAAGTGTTAAGTGTTCTCTGTGGTAACCAGGTAAGAGCTGAGGAGGGAGGAGGAATGAGAAAATCTGTGTAAGTGAGTTTTGCTGAAGTTAAATGAGTTATAAACGCTGAAAGACAAAGGAAAAAAGTAGCACGGCATGTGTATGGTCTTTTAGGAGAAAGGCGGGGGGAGAAAAAACCAATTGGTCAAATAGCTTTCCACTCGGTCACTGTTCCTAATGAGCTGGAGAGGGAAGGCAGTCTCTCTGAGCGTGAACCAGCGTAAATGGGGGAAGGGAAGATAACAGATTTATTTACTGCCTGTCACGTACCAGGTGCTAGTATAATATGTGTTAAATACAGGTCAAGCGCTTTGCAGTTTATCTTCATTTAAACCTCCCGGCAGTTCTGGGAGGTAGGCATTGTTATGCCCACAGTATTGAAGAAGAAACTGAGGCTCATAAAGGCCTCACTCGGATCATGCAGAGCCAGAATTGAACCCAGTTTTACCTTGTTTGAAAGTGCTTCCAATGAGTGGGGGTGGACTTGGTGGGTGTTGTCGGTGGGAAGTGAGTGGCGCTGCAGGAAAGAGCCTGCGTCCTCTCTTGTTTGTACTAGTCAGAAAATTCAATGGAGGAATAGAGGAAGCTTCATTTGAGGCCTGACCTGGGACTTCTATCTCCACGCCTCGTTTTACCAGGCGCTCTTCATTCACAACAGCCTCTTAGATCCAAAAAGAAATTGCAGGGCGGCTCCACGGTCGGTATGGAGAGTGTCGGAAGGTGGAGAGACGCCGGATGTTTGGGCTGCACGAGAGAGCCCAGAGGGCCGCGGGAAGCCGGAGACAACTGGGGGACTGCCATCGGTGCGGGGGGCACAGTGGTGGGGTTGGGACGGAGTGGGTGGAGAGTATAAGGAGAAGTGGCAAGTGGAAAGAACAACAGAGCAAGGTGTTGGTGAGGAAGTCAGTGAGTGGGATGGGTGGGGTTCTGGAAACATACAGGGCTATGGTGTGCTGGTGGCTGTCAGCACGTGCCTCTGGGGTCTGTGGAAAATGGACTTTGATCTATCAGCTACGACTATTAACTGAAGAGGCACGTTCAGCAAACATGCCAGAGTTTACCATTCCAAATAAACCCCATTCTGTCAGCTTTCCCCCGAGAGGGCAGATAGAACTCCAGCGTGCCCATGTCTCAAAACACCTTGAGAACACTTTCTAGAATCGCGTAGGAGCCTCAGGGACTCTCTTCCGCATTCTTTCACTGCCAACAAATCTTTGTTTTCCGGGAGTGGAGTTTAATTCTGAGAAACAAACCAAGAACCATCCAGATGCGCGTCCCTGGATCACACCGGCGATCAAATGATGTAACTGAATTTGGGGTCGAAAATGACAAGTGACCATAAAGTAATGAAGCTGATTTACATTTATTTAAAAATTCACCCTCATTGCACCGTAGTTGTATCCCACCTAATACTCTGTTTAATTTCAAAAGTTCCCTGTAAACCAGAGAATTCACAATGCAGGCCAGTCCGGCAGCTCTCCGGGTGAGCCGTGGACACAGACACGCGCGCTTTCCTGCTTACCTCCAGTCGGCCAACTGCTGGGTGCCTGCCATGGTCTCGGGAATCACAGTCGCGTGCTGCACTGATGTGTGGGTGGCCACTCCGGTCAGCTGCTGCCATGCTGGGGGAAGCAGGATTTGCTGGGTCCCACTTGGCCAGGCCTGCTGCAGAACAGAGGACATGGGCCATCAACATGTTTGTTAATCACACAATCACTCAATAATGAGTCAAGCCCTTATTCTGTGCCCCAGGGTGTTCTGGACCCTGTGATGGGTGTCAAAGTGGAGACCTGGTCTTTGGCCTCAAAAACTAAGGTAAGGGGAGATAAAACTCACATCTGGGAACTACCTAGAAGATAATAAGTACATGGGCAAAGAGTCGTATGGAAGGCATTTATTCATGTTGAGGAATGATTTATTTATAATTTGCTCTAAGAACTGTGCTCACAGTTTCCAAAAGTTCGCATATTGATTTGTTCTGGCATGCAACCATGTGCAAGAGATTGAGACAGTTGAATTGGACCACACGAGGGTGACTTTTTGCCCTCAAGAAGTTTTCCATCTAATATCCTTTATTTACTATTTTACCATTTGTTTATTAGAGTCTAGACCTCCAAGTTGTGTTATCTTCTGAATCTAAGTTAGCATAATTCTTTACTTTTAATTAAAACTATGTATTTATTTAAGAGAGAGAGAGAGTGCGTGCGTGCAAGCATGGGAGGGAGGAAGGGAAGGAGAGAGAGAGAGAGAATGAATGAATGAATCCCAAGTGGGCTCCATGCTGAGCCCAACATGGGGCTCGATCCCATGACCCTGGGATCATGACCTAAGCCGAAATCAAGATTTAGATGCTCAGCTGACTGAGCCACCCAGGCACCGCTAAGTTAACATAATTCTGAGATCACCAAATATCTACTACTTGCCCACATCTGAGAGCAAGCAAGCAAGCAGGAAATAAAATTCTTAGCTGGGACTATAAGCTTAATTGAGAATTACCTTGACCTTACCTCAAAGCAAAAATGAGATGTAGTTGGAGGGTCATAGCTTGATTCTACATAAATATTAAGATTTTCCTAAGAAGTCTAAAATGAACCGTCCTGACTCTTCCTTGAAAAGACTCACGGTGGCGGGGGGGGGGGGGGGGGTCTATGTGGTGTTCTCTGCTTTCTGTATTCTCAATCACTACCCTGCTTGCCTTTGGTTATCAAGTGATTCAGACTGAACACAGTTGTCCATAGTTGGACACTGAAAGGAACACCACTAAGGTAAAATCTCGGGCAGGTCAAGAATTTAAAGATGTATGATTTCAGTTATATCTTGTCCTTTCCACTGGGCTGGATATCGCTAACACTGGGTGATTTATGTAATACAGTGCTCCACAAACTGTACCTTTTTTTTTTAGGCTGCATCTTTTTTTTTTTTTATTTAAAGAAAAAAAAATTTTTTTTTTACATTTATTTATTTTTGAATTTTTTTTTCAACGTTTATTTATTTTTGGGACAGAGAGAGACAGAGCATGAACGGGGGAGGGGCAGAGAGAGAGGGAGACACAGAATCGGAAACAGGCTCCAGGCTCTGAGCTGTCAGCACAGAGCCTGATGCGGGGCTCGAACTCACGGACCGTGAGATCATGACCTGAGCCGAAGTCGGTCGCCCAACCGACTGAGCCACCCAGGCGCCCCTAGGCTGCATCTTTAATATGTGTGTTTTGGCTCATATGTACAAACACACACTTGGAAATGAATCACAAACTTGAGTCAAAGCGTTATAAAAAGTGATGTGCATAAAAATGATAAAAGCACATTTTATTTTCTTTATTTAAAAAAATTTTTTTTACATTTATTTATTTTTGAGAAACAGAGTGAGACAAAGTGTGAGCGGGGGAGGGGCAGAAAGAGAGGGAAACACAGGATCTGAAGCAGGCTCCAGGCTCTGAGCCGTCAGCACATAGCCTGATGCGGGGGCTCGAACCCACGAACTGTGAGATCATGACCTGAGCTGAAGTCGGACGCTCAACCGACTGAGCCACCCAGGCGCCCCAAAAGCACATTTTAGATCTGAGTGGATGGTTCACCTGGTCCATCCTTCTCATGGTGCAGAGGAGGCCCCATGAGGTCTCATAGCTTTTTTACATTGCCTGTTTGCTTACTGATCTATTTTGATACAGGCAAAAAGCTTCGGGACAACAGTTCATACAGAAAGTGCTTAATGTTTGTTGTAAGATGAAAGAAGCAATCCTACCAAGGCAATTAATTATAGTTAACTATATTTCAAGCTTACTGAATTCAGACACAGCAGAAAAATAATTTAATCGATCAATTAAAACAGTTACAAGTTCAAAAAGTTAAATGAATAACAATTTCGTTGGCAGTAATATTTAAACAACTTTGAAACTTTTCAGCTTTCTGGAAACGCATGTGTTTTGACTGTCACTTTTAAATAATAAATCTTGATAACAAGTTAAGGACATTTTTTTTCCCCACTCCCCTAAAATGGATGTTAGCATTTTACCTGAAAGAGACGGGGTAAAGGCTGTTTTTGACCCCTTTCACTGATGGACACGTTCAACTCATTTGAGATGACACTTCATACTTGTATAATGACTTGTATACGCTTGTACAGTTTATAACTTATTACTTTGTAATACATTTTTAAGATTACAGCCCATACTTCCTGGTGCCAAGCACAGAGCTAAGACCATAGGTAGGTTTCTCACTTCATGTTAACACCAGTTCTGTGAGCTAATGACTATTATTTTTTCCCATTTCTCAGACGGATAAACTGAACTACACAGAAACTAAATAACCTACCCAAAAAGGCAGTAAATGAAACGTATACATTTATTGCACTCCTTCTCTAAACCCAACTGAAATGATAGTGAAGGAATAAAAACATAATACAGAGATCCATAAGGACAGAAACAACAGGGGTGACAATAACCATTAGCAACATTTTGGAAGCTGGGAAACAGAAGGGCAATTTCGGAGTCAGAAGACTGGGGCATCTAAGGTCAAGTCTGCATATTAAACCGTGAGATTCCTTTACCCCTCAGGTTGCAGATCCCTGGTATGTAGGCTTACACCGTCCCTCCCCACTCCCCGCCAAAGCAGGAGGCAGGAAGATCCTCTCTAGGAAAACCCACAAGTCCAAGATAAAGAACTACAAACACATGTGAGGAGTAGGGAGTCTGCCAATGACAATCACGGGCTCACCCCTCTCAGACTAGAGAGACCGCATTCAACAGTCCTGCCCCTTCTGCAGCTTTCAAATTAGCTTTCCGGTGCTCCAGTCTTAAATACAAGTGAACAGCCAACGATAACCAGATATTAAAGGAAGCTTCTAACATCAAAGTCTAAGACAAAACAAGAAACTCAGAGGAAACAAAAACAGTGTAGGAATCAGAAGAAAATTTCCGAAAATTTATACTGTACACAGAGTTTAAAAAATGTTTATTTTGTTTCAATCATGTGTGTATATATATATATATATATATATATATATATATGTGAAACAAGGTCATATATAGGAATATATATTTATATATCCATATCTGTATTCAGAGAATAAGAATTCTTAGAAATGAGAACTATAACAAATTAATTCCATAGAAGGTTGTTTTTTTTTTTAAGTTTATTTATTTTTGAGAGAGATAGAGTGTGCGAGCAGGGGAGGGGCAGAGAGAGAGATAGAGAATCCCAAGCAGGCTCCACCCTGTCAGCTCACAGCCCGACATGGGGCTCAATCTCACGAACTGTGAGATCATGGCCTGAGCCAAAATCAAGAGTCAGATGCTTAACTGAATGAACCATGCAGGCGCCCTTCCATAGAAGGTTTTAAAAAAAGTTGAGAAAATCTCAACTGTGGTAAGATAGCACAGATAGAACGTATAGAGAGAAAATGGTGGGGGGTGGGGGGAGGTACATGAAAATCATTAGATCAATTCAGGAGTGCCAACACCCAATGAAGAATTTCACAAAGAAGGAGTGAAAATGGATGGGAAAAAATTAACAAAGGAAAAATAAAAACTTCCATACTGAAAGGGCAAAAACAGTGTTCAGAACAATGTATAAAGAATCACCCATGGGGGGGGGGGCCTGGGTGGCGCAGTCGGTTGGCGTCCGACTTCAGCCAGGTCACGATCTCACGGTCCGTGAGTTCGAGCCCCACGTCGGGCTCTGGGCTGATGGCTCAGAGCCTGGAGCCTGTTTCCGATTCTGTGTCTCCCTCTCTCTCTGCCCCTCCCCCGTTCAGGCTCTGTCTCTCTCTGTCCCAAAAATAAATAAACGTTGAAAAAAAAATAATAAAAAATAAAAAAAAAGAATCACCCATGGGAAAGCATATAGATTATGAAATTTCAGACCATTGTGGACAAGGAGAGTCTTAAAAAGTTCTCAGAAGAGAAAAAAAACAACAGACACAACTTGTCAATAAGCTGAAACACATCAACACATCAGACACCCAAACCGTGACTGGCTCTGGAGGAATCTGGGGTTGCATATAAATGTACAGAGAGGGAACCAACCAAATGAAAAAATGAAACCGCCATCAACCCCAGGAAAAACAAGTTGTCTAGGAAAAGAAATAGAATCATAGTCTGCTGTGAGGCTCAACTGAGAATATTATACAATACTGATGGTAGTAAGTATGTAAATAATGCAGAGTGGTGGAATAAGAAACTTCCATGGTAAGAATGGGGGAAAGGAAAAGAGAGAACGAGCAAGAGAGAGAGAGAGAGCATGACTGCGCGTGTGCTGTTGGGCTGGGGTGGGTTAGGGGGCTAAGTCTTTATCTTCCATAGTAGGAAGTCCATTGATACCCAAAATGGGAAGATCAGTAAAAAGCAGTTTAAGCACGTTATTTAGAAACATGGGAGTTAAATAACAAAATAAAAGACTTGGGGCACCTGGGTGGCTCAGTCAGTTAAGCATCTGACACTTGGTTTCAGCTCAAGGCATGATCTCATGGTTCACGAGTTGAAGCTCCACATCGGGCTCTGTGCTGACAGAGCAGAGCCTACTTGGGATTCTCTCTCCCTCTCTTTCTGCCCCTCCTGAGCACTCTCTCTCTCCCAAAATAAATAAACTTTATGAACAAACAAAACAAAAGAGTTTAAAAATTATTTGGGGGAAGTGGAAATTGGGGGTGGGATAGAGCAGGCAACTACCATTTTCTTAGAAGTCTGTGGACTCATTTCACTTTTTTTTTTCATTTCACTTTAAACATTAGGTACATGTGTTAATTTGAAAAAAAAAAACGTTAAATTCAAAAGTAGGTTCCCTACAGTTATGTAGCTGGTAAGCGGTGGGACTGGCTTCTCGGACTTCCAGGCAATCAAATTTCAGAGCCCATGTTCTCACCAGTGTACTACCTTCCTTTATGGAGAGGATGCGCAGAAACGATGGCTCTATTCAGGATCAGGGCTGGTGGTGAAGGCATAAAAGTCACATGAAAAAGTGTTCCTTATTCATTAACAACGCAGGCACCAAGCAAGACAGAAGCAGATAGCAAGACAGAATGGCTGGAGGGACTGCTTGCTGAAAATGTTACCAGAGGAGGTAATGAATGAGAAGCACTGAAGTTTTGTAATCTGGACGGCTGAAAAAGTTCCAGGGAGACATTTAAAGGGATTCGGGTGCTAGGACTAGAAGCATGCATAGACCTTCAAAAGGCTGGGGTCTAGAAGGATATGGCAAACCTCCACCTCTTGGGGGCGCTCTGAATTTCTGTTCCAGCCTTGCGAGTCCAAGGGGGTTTTTTTGGATCCTGCCAACTTGAAAAGTGAGCTAAATTCAATACTGTCTCAATCAAGAGCTGTATGTTCCATCTCTCTGCCTTTATCCACTTATCCACAATCTCTGATGGTGGTCAAGGTGTGAGCGCAGGCCCCAGGCATCGGACGACAGAGGGGACAGCCCCCTGTGGGTAGTACCAGCAAGGCTGGGACTGGCAAGACGGTTGGTAAAGATCACTCCCGTATCATGTAAACAAGAGGGTGTCATTTCACTCCGGCCTCCCATGCACACACATCCTTGGGGAACCCCGGAGAGACTGCTTCCCTTCAAAGGACATGGGGTGCTGCTGGAAGGTGGGGAGGAGAAAGCAAAGCAAACAAAACTAACGTGGGATGGATTCAAATGACTCCGTTCCTAAACCTTCACAAATAAAAACCTTGAAAAGATTTAAATATTTTAATATTTTTTAAATGTTTGTTTATTTTTGAGAGAGAGAGGGAGAGAGAGAGAGAGAGAGAGAACATGAGCAGGAGAGGGGCACAGAGAGAGGGAAACACAGAATATGAAGCAGGCTCCAGGCTCCAAGCTGTCAGAACAGAGCCCGATGCAGGGCTTGAACTCACGACCCAGGAGATCATGACCTGAGCCGGTCGGACTCTTAACCAACTGAGCCACTCAGGCGCTCCTAAGGTTTAAATATCTGTAAAAAGAATGATGCCCACTTTTCAGCTATGTTTAAAGTAAAGAATAATATTTGGGGTGCCTCTGCCTGATACCTAGAAATTTACCCAGAAAAAAAGGAAGGCACTAGTTTAAATGTTTAGTTATTGCTTTTTTATAGCCACCATACTAGTTTTATAAGTTAGCTTACTTTTGTCCTTTGAAGGGATATTTAAAAATACCTAGGAGAGAGCTCCCCCTTTACACTAACACACTGGCATGGATTAAGTGACAAACAGAGAAAGAAAAAGCAACCAACCGACAGAAAGACACAACGTGATCCTGGATAGGGCAGGAAGTTGTTTTCACCTAATACAAGAAATCTTTGCATGTGGGGGTGCATTGGTGTTCCGTGTCCTTTTTAATGGCTATGTGGCGTTCCATTTTGTGTACACATCCATTTATTTAACAAATCTCCTACTGATGGACATTCAAACTGCTTCCAGCAGCTCCCCATTATAAACACTGCAGGGACTAAGATCTTTGCACATGTAATTTTTATTCCCGCTCCGGATTACAGCTTTGGGTTAAGCCCGCTTGGAGATTTACAGCACTCTAGGGACTCTTTTTCAAGTGGGCAAAAAAGCAAAGCTCTTCCCTGCTATGATTAAAACACAAACAGATTCAGAAATGCTGAGCCTGTTGGTTTGCACCAAACTGAACAACGGAGAAAGCTGAGGTTAGCTAATAAGAATGCTAATTATTGTTTCTTTCAGAAATGATTTCTGGCTTACCGGGGTTAAGTGCGCCAACGAAAAAAGATCTGTAAGTACATGTGAGTTCTCTAGGTTTTGGCTCACAGAGGAGGAGCACTGGGAGGCTGGTCTGGGTTTCTGCCACTCAGATAAAGTACGAACAAGCTATGCTGCCCCCAGAGTGAACCTATGGTTCCTTCTCTTGATCTTTCTCGGCTTTTTCTGAACTCCCTACTACGAAACCGTGCGAGCAAAAAGAAGCCATGAGGACCAGTGAGAGAGGGAAGAAAAGGCTTGCTTTAAGTACAGAAGATTCTCTGTTTATAAATTTTCAGCAACAAAATTTGGTGTGCCACCAGAAGCTGGTGTTAGTGGTCACTGCGAAGTCAACTTGCATTTAAGAACAGAGATGAAGAATGGTTAATATCAACCTTAAATAAGCTGTTCCAGGAAACAGAAAAAGAGGTTAATAATATCCAACACATTTTATGAGACGGGGTAACCTCGATGCTCAAGTTAGATAAGGATTCTATAAGAAAGAGAAATTATATGCCATTTCTCACTTCTGAACATAGAAATAAAAACACTAACCACATATTTACAAACAGCCCAATACTGGAAAGCATACAAGCATATCAAACGAACATGATTAAAGCTCATCTTGGAAATATAAGGATAGTTTAACATTACGAACCTATTAATGTAACGTGTCACATTAATAGATTAATGAACAAAAAACACAAGTATTTTAACAGATGCAGAAAGAACGTGTGACATAACTCAATATTCATTAAAAGATTAGCAAGCTTGGGAAAGCTGTCTCCACCCAATATCGATAGCAGACCAAATATGGCAAATAGCTAGAAGAATTTCCTGTAAAGTCAGGGACCAATTAAGGATGTCCAGTGTCAACACTGTTAGTGATCATTGTTTTGAGGTGCTAGCAGCACAGTAGAATAAGGAGTGTAAAGGAAGAAACAAAGCTAGTAAGATGGTCCATAGAAGAAATCCAAGGGAATTCCCAGAAACAATCATAACTAATCAGAGTTTAGAAGGACTTCCAGATAACAAACTCAGTAGACCAAAATCAGTTTTAGTCCTATAAACCAAAACCAAATACTCGGAAAATAAAATCAATAAAATTATTAATAGCAAAACCTGTAAAATATTTAGGAACCGTTCTAACAGAAGAAAACTTTAATAAAAAGAGTGAAAGATAACATATACAGTTATGCCGTGTTTGTGCCTGAAATGACTTAATGCCGTAAGGATGTCAGCTTTTCCTAAAGTAAATATAGATTTAGCCCCAGTCTAGTAAATGCACATCAGGGTTTTCTGTTTGGAAAAGACAATTGCTAAAAAAAGAGAAAAGAAAAAAGAGAAGACAGTTGGCTAATTGCTGTGCGACTCTGAGCCAATGACTGTTTTGTTTGTAACAGTGATGTTTAAATTCATATGAAAAGTGAAGGACAGACAGGGGACTTTTGAAAAACCAAACAGGAACAAGGCTTTCCCAATCAGACAGCAAGACAGGTGTTAGTTATCACAGTTAAGACGGCAGGATGAGGAAGGCCAGTGGAAAAGAGAGCCCAAACAGACCTGTGCAGTTTCACTACGTTAAAATTAAAACCAAAAACTTTTTTTTAAATGTTCATTTATTTTTTGAGAGACAGAGCATGAGCAGGAGAGGGACAGAGAGAGAGGGAGACACAGAATCCAAAGCAGGCTCCAGGCTCTGAGCGGTCAGCACAGAGCCTGACGTGGGGCTTGAACTCACAGACTGTGAGATCATGACCTGAGCTGAAGTCGGACGCTCAACTAACTGAGCCACCCAGGCACCCCCAAAACTTCTTTTTTTTTAAAATAAAGTTTATTTATTTTGAGAGAGAGAGAGTGCATATGAGTGAGCAGGGGAGAGGCAGAGAGAGGGAGAGAGAGAATCCCAAGCAGGCTCCGTGCTGTCAGCGCAGAGCCTGATGTGGGGCTTGAACTCATGAACCGTGAGGTCACAAACCGAGCTGAGACCAGCAAGTCAGAGGCTTCACCGACTGAGCCACCCAGGTGCCCCCAAACCAAAAACTTCTATTCAACAAAAGATACCGTAAGTCAAGTGCCCGTAGGAACACTCTGAGAGAAGGCTTTGGGAACCTACCTTATTTAAAAATAAACGTGCTTCTAAACGGACAGCATGTAGGTTAGGCTGTCCTTGACGCCCAGTGATAGAAATGAAAGTATGGGGGGCAATGTGGCACGGTGGTTAAATACAGATGCCAGCATCCGACCTCCAGGGTTCGTGTCCTGGTTGTGGCACCTACTTGCTGGGGGACTCTGAGCCACTGATTGTGCCTGCTCTCCGTACTTGTCAACTGGAGACAAATGCCTTACTTATCGTGCTGTTGTGGGGATTAAATCAATTAAACAGTTACAGAGTGTCTGGCATAATGATGATGTATTTGTTCAAGTGCCATTAAGGATCGATTACTGTTATCACTGCATCCCTACGTTACCTCAAACTTCCACAACGCTTTACGCATTTCCAACCACTTTCAACTCTTGTGCTCCCCCTCTACCATTGGAGTACCTCTGTGAACAGATAAGGAAGGTTCCAGCTCACAGCTTCTGTGATCCTGGTTTTGCAACTCCCTATAAAATAAGGAGGTACATCTCCAAGGCTCCTTTTGGCTCTAAAAATAAAATCATTTCTATCTGGTAAGAAAGAAGTTTGAGGCAAAGAAATGTTAACTGACTTGCCTGAGGTCACACAGTTATTAGTAGAGTTAGGATTAAAACCTATGTCTTCCATATACGTTTGCATTATAAAGCCACAATAGTTAATAATAATTTCCCCAGACTCTCCCTATGTCTAAATTTCTTCTTGGAATTATAAGCAAGATAACATAGGGAGGTGATTCACCGAGGGATCATTCAGAATATTACTGGTATCTTCTAATGAGTCCAAGCACCTAACTCATTACCACGGAGGGAATTAGCAGAGATATATCTCTTTTGTGAACAACATTAACAAGGATAATGGCAATACCAGTAATAATAAAGAAGGAATTACCTGGGCCAGCAGACCTGGTTGGATCTGAAGGGGCTGTGCTCCCGGGGCTTGAGTGACGAGGGGAACCGCATTCTCCATTCGCACGGAATAGCCAGCGTGCTTAGAGGGAGAGGCCTGCAGCCCTGTTCCGGACAGCGGCAAGGGAGAGAGGGGTTGGTGAGCGGCTGGAAACAGCCGGACGCGGAGAACCTTCCTAGCCAGCTACGTCCGCTCCCATCTCCCCTTTGCACCAGTCCCCGCCAGGTATCACCTGGTCCTTTGCAAGTCTCCCCTTCAGTTTCCAACTTAAAAATGTTAAAGCCACAGAAACCAACTTGGAATGTTTTCGGAGACTAGGAGGTCAAATTAAGGAGTCTGTAAAGCCAAAGATGGAACGGTTATGCTGACAAATTACACCAGAAAGACAGCTTCTGACATGAAAATACACTGGTGTATGTCAAAGCAGGGGTGTCGGGGAATAGCCTGTGAATCCACTGGAAGCCCTCTGTCTGGAACTGAGCATCCACACACAGGCTCAAGCCACAGGGTGTCACATTTGGGAACAGATACGGAGCTTTCCGTAGACCCCGAGACCTCGTACACAGTCAACCCTGGCTGGTTCTTAGAACTTTCAGGAGAAGAGTGTTGAGGTGCATGGCTAAAGAATCATTTGGGGGACAGGCGTGGGAGGTCCTTTGTGGACAGATTCATATTCTTCGTGAGAACTGGACCCAGTTGGCTGTCAGAGAGTGGCAAGCCCCGAGGACATTTCACTGGAGGAAATACAAGCTGACATCAGCCTAACAAGAAGAACACAGACAACGTGGGTATTTACAGACAGCTGGCCTGGGACAAAAACACCAGCAGGTGGGGAGAAAAACAACTTGGCGCTGAAGCCTAAGTCCTATTGTTTCTAGGCTGGCCAGAGTAGGAGAGGGGCCCTGACGTTCAGCAATGCCAGTGCTCTCTCGGAAATGAAGAGGGCCTTGGCCTCAGCCTTAGTCCAGGGAGGTGGGCGTGAAAGAAAGGCGTGGGCGCCGGTTCCCTGGAGGTGGAACAGGAAGGAGCAGGTGAGGGGCCGGGTCTGCTCAGCCTTACCTTGGAAGCCGGGCGGACACACGATGAGAGCTTGCTGGAAGGGGTCAGGCCGGGCACAGATCTGGGCTGTTCCCGTCTGCAGGGGCAGGCTCCGCTGGGCCACTGCAGCCATGGACGCCGCTGAGGGCTGGTAGAGTGCAGATTGGTAGTTTAGTATGGAGACTTCGGGATTGGCTAAGGAAATAGTGGCACTGGTGGAGGTGGGAGCCTAAAGGAATGATGGGGATTGAACAAAAAATAAACAAAAATAAAAAATGAGGGACGTGGCATGTTGGGAGACGCGAGTCTAAATCAAATAAATGAACTCAAAGAGGAGTAAACAAATAAACAAAAACCAAGAGCCAAAAAAGCAAAAACAGAGGGGAGTGGAAACACAGTTGAAGGCTCAGGGAAAAGCAGGCACCTGCAGCCACATTCACCTCAGCATCCCCTTTGGTGCTTATACTCGGGCCAATGCCTAACCTGTGTGGGGCCTGGACCAGAGTGCAAACGGAAGCTTGCGTGCCGTAAGTCTACAAACTGCAAAGTTAAAAATCAGGCCAGAAACCGTTCATGTTCTGCCCTTCTACCTTCCAACAACCTGGAAGGCCGGGTTTGAGTTTAGGACTCTTGGATCCCTTGGCTGCTGCTCACCCCCTGACGGCCTTCTCTTCCTGACCCAGCTGTGTCCCATGACTTGGGGGGCTCTCGGTGCACGTATATGGGCCTGCCAGCCCACACCTCTAAGCTCTGTCCACACACCCCTTCCCTGGGGCCTGCGGTGCTGTCCACACTTGGGAGGCAGAACCAGGAGGAGGCCTCTGCGGGCACAGCGTCCTGGGTACCCAGAGCTTGGCACGGAAGCACACAGACATGGAGGGAGGCTGAAGTGGGCCTCGGAAGGGGGCCTTCCCCGCTCAGGTCTGAGGCGAGCACTGTTCACAGATACCCTCAGATGGCTGCGGAACAGGTTACTGCAAATAAACGCGCTACATTAACAGCCAGCCAGGGAGAGGGACACACCGATCCTGGGGTTTCTCATTGGAGTTTGGGGCCTTCTTACGCTGGTTCAGCTTCGTAGGCTGGAGGCCAGAGAGGAAAGACGCCGATGGCTCAGGGGAACTTAAATGGAGAGGGTTAAATGGATTCTGAAATCATGTGCTTTCTTTCTCCTGCCTCTTTCGGAAAGAGACCTCACTTGAGAATGAGCTTCCATGGAAAGCAAGGCCACAGAAGGAAAATCGGCTCTAAATTGGGAATTTTCTAGCTTCTTCACACGGATCCTGCAGCAAGATAGGTGGAGGTTACCGGGGTCATCGAATTCAACATTGCCTAACACAGGTTTTGCCACTAGAGGTTATGGACGAGGAGGAAAGAGCCACAAGGCATCCTGGACAAGTACAGAAGTAGAGTTTTAAGAAGGGTACGTACACATGTCAGATTTGATACAAAGGCTACTCAGTTTATGTGTTTTTTTGTTTTTGTTTTTTTTTGTACCTAGGTTTTATGCCCAATTTTAGTGTTAAGCAAATTAATTTGCTTGAAAGTAATCACTAAATTATGTAGCACACACGTTTGGGTTTTAGAATACAAATTGCCACAAAGAGTGGGTTTTGGGCCTCTGGGTTGTGTGTACCATGTGTAGGCCGGCGTCTGTGTTCTCTTACTGTTTCCTCTCTGTTCTCTGCCCAGAGAACCTCTCCTGGAGCCTCGCCCTGTCCCCATTTCCCACTGCCGGCTTGTGTCCCGAGCTTCCCTCTTTGGGGACCGGCACCCTCCAGGTCCCCAACGCGGGTCCTCGACTCTTCTGTCTCCCCTACGCCTGCCTTCTTCCAATCGTCCCTGGAACCTGACTCTCAGGGTTTCTCCCCTGGTGGCTGGGCTCTGCTCAGTGAAGTTCTGGCCTCCGCTTTCTCCGTTCCAGTTCTTCTTGGGCACTGAGGCTAGAACATTCTTTCCAAAAGACTACTTTGTGCATGTTTTCACCTCTGCCCTCAAATCTCCAATTACTGTCTAATAAATACTATATGCGCGTTTGGGTCTGGCACTCCTTACCCATGGTTTGGCCAACCTTCCCTTCCAAATTTACCTCCCTCTGCTTTCTGTGCTCATGGCACCAGCCGGAGAGCACAGGCCCTGCAGACTCACACAAATCCTCCCAGCACATTCTCTCCAAGCCTCTGTGCTTGCTTCAAGGCCTCGCCTGGGGCCTGTGTGCTCCACACTGAAACCCTCCCTGACACCGTCAATTTAGATGAACTTCTTTATAATATTAACCCATCTGCCAGCTGACGTGATGGGGTTCTGGTGCTGAAGGACAAAACTGTGGTGGTGTTTTGTCAAGGCGCGCATATGTCTGGCTGTGGACACCTTAGCCTGAGTGCAGGGCCAGGCACTGGGCGGGACTGTTTGTTTCTTTGGACTCCAGGTCCTAGAGAGCACAAGCTCTTCTCTCTAAGGAGAGCTTTAAGGACACCAGTGGTCCCGAGGGTGGCACATTCCACATGGCCTCTCCTGGAGTTTAGGTGGGGGAGAGAGGGATGCCTAGGAGAGGGGGGACGTGAGGGAGAAGAGGCTGGAAGCTGGGGTTGGTGCCTTTTCAGTGACAGAGAAGTGAGTGGATGGCCAGGCGGAGGTATTCATACTTTGGGATTAGAACATATACACTCCTCTCCTCCTCTAGAACACACACACACACACACACACGCACACGTGCACACACACACACACACACACACACACACACACACACACACACGGGAGTGTTGTGGCCACTGCAGACGGATACCAAGGCTGGAAAAATCTAGGGGCAGTTAGTTCTTTGGGGGAAGTGATAAGACTGGAATTTGGGAATAAAAGTAAAAGTGTCTTAAATAGCAGAGGCAGCCCAGACTAGGATTTGGAAATTATTCAACCACTAAGTATTTCCAGTAAGTATGTTACCCCTATTTTAAACAGCATGTTAAGTGTGGGGTTCTGCTAATTTTTTCAAAAAGTTGGGTATCTGTGAGAAAAAAGCCTTACTCTCCTGGTCCCTTCTGATTCCAGCTGCTGGGATTCTGGTGACAGACTGATGAATTGATTTTCCCTGTGACTTGGAGAAAGGACAGCTTTTATCTGTCCTGAAAGGAGATCATGTGGACCCAGCAGTGTGGGGACAAGGGGGAGAGACCCGAATGGGGTGACCGCCAGTGTCCCTTCCAGTGCTAGAATTCTTTACCAGGCACGTGTCAGGCATAAACGGATTATAGCAGGAGACTTTATGTTATTCCCACCTCAGGACCAAGGGAAACACTAAGAGGTACTATCTCAGAAAGAGCACCTTTACAGGGTCCCTGGGTCTCTCAAAGGAAATAACCGTGGAAGCAAACACTTTCTTACATAAACACGACAGTAGAGGAATTTTGTGCATATTGTCTCTTCTATGTGATACTGGAGGAATTTGGCCTCCTGACTAGGTTTGGTGGGAAAATACAATTCCTGATGCACAGTCAGCCTTGCCCACCTTCCCCTTTGCTCCCCATTCACCTGGTTGTGGACAGTGTTCAGCTGGTTGTTGAAAGTCATGGTCAGGTTGGTGGACGTGCTGGGGGCCACATGCGTGATGAAAGGGGTCTTGCTCTGGTTCACGGTGTCATACATATTCACCCGACGCTTGCAAATCTCCATGTTCTGGAAACATGATTTGACGCTGTTCATGCAAAAGACAGAGGCATAAGGGAAAGAGAAGAGGGTAACGCAGTATAAGGGGGGAGAAGACGGAGAGAACAATTAATCTAGTAAACAAGACCACTGGGAAAACTTAACTTTAGGTCTAAATTTCCTGGATTTCTCATGCGAAGTCTGCATTTGCTCAAGTCAGTTTTATTCAGATGAATTTCCCCCAGGATGGGCAAAGGTTCTCCATAGCACAACAGACTTGACGGCTCTCGCTGCATTTCCTCATATCGCTGATCTGCTGGAGCAACTTCACTGATCATTCTCAGCGTTCGGGGTGGTGTATGGTTTACTCTGGGAACATTAAACAGCAGCTTCCCGCCTCCACCTTACCAAAGACAACTCGTTGTGCTTCTGGGGCACCAGCGCCATCTAGGGGACAGCCGAGGAACCAGCCAAACCCGTATCCGGACCCAGTTGGCACTCTTTGTCCCCACTGGAACTGCACGTGTTCCAGTGCAGTAATGGGAACAGTAATGGGAACAGTAATACCAGTAATAACGGATAATTGTGGTTAACATTTATTGAGAAGTGTGGCAGTCGCTTGCAAGCACTCTTTCACTCAGTCCTACAACACCCGCAGGAGGGAGACAGGATAGTTGTCCCTGTTTACGAGTCAAAGGTCGGGAATCTGCCAAGGCGAAGAGCTAATTACTAGCCATCTTCGTGTGTACACACACATCCTCTTTAACCTCCTTCATCCTCCCTTTTGCTCTCCTCGTTCTTGCCGAGTTACACGAAATAGAAGTTCTCTCCCTCTTTTTCTTCCTCCATTTGTGAATCAAAACAGAACCCTAGTTATGAAAGTCAAGTCTAAAAATGCAGCTGACACCAGCGTCAAGAAAAGGAAAGCCACAGCGGCCTCAACCACGGAGTTCTTGAAAATCCACCATGAAGTGTCCTTCAGAATTTATACACTGTTTCTCATTCGCTTCTGTTTTCTTTTTTCTTTTTTTTTTTTTTTTAGCGTTTATTTATTTTTGAGAGAGACAGAGACAGAATGCAAGTGGGTTAGGGGCAAAGAGAGAGGGGGACACAGAATCCGAAGCAGGCTCCAAGCCCTGGGCTGTCAGCACAGAGCCCAATGCGGGGCTCGAGATCATGACCTGAGCCGAAGTCGGACGCTCAACCGACTGAGCCACCCAGGTGCCCCGCTTCTGTTCTCTAATTAAACTTACTTTTCCTCAAATGCTAACATTCAGGATAGTAAAACACATTTAGATTTCAATTTTAAGTACTGCTACTGATTATAAATAATGTAATAACTGAATATAAATAAAATATTAGTTTTCTACTCCTTTGAGATGACGCATGTGTGCTATGGGTGTGCTATAATTTGGGCCAAGCAGGTGCCTGAGGGCTATCCCGAAACGTCCTTTCCACGACAGGCATTCCGAACTTAGACATGCCCGAAGAATCCTTTCTGAGCTCATGACTACTTAAAATGGCCACACAGTGCACACGAAATAAACACTTACCGACTGATCACCCTGGAGAAAAAGGAAAACATATTCTATGGTAACGAATAGCCAAAACACACTACTTATAATGCTGGTGATACCGACAGTTTTGGGCATGTACTAAGTGCCAAGCAAACTGCCAAGTGCTTTCACATGGAAGCTGAAGGAATAAAGCGATGCATTTTGTATTCTTTTTGGAATGTATTTAAAGCATTATATGGTTTTGTGACAATTCAACCCAAAGCTTTTAGACGCAGAATTTTCTAATTAAAATGGTCTGAGTTTTGAGTTTCAGGAAGAGCAAACACTTACACCCTGGGTTAATTCTGTCAGAATGGCTTTTAAGGAATTTGTGCACTAGAATCCTGGTGTGGAGAAAGGAGTGGGGTCGCTTTCACCTGTTCATCTACATGTGGGGGCAGCTCTGGCCCAGCCCCAAGGGTGGGGGTCTTCGGAAGGAGTGGGGGCTGGAGCATTCTTCTCGCCCTGTTGTTCTCATGGTCTTCCCAGCCCGTTCTAGGGACCCTTAGGGGTTACGCCTACTCTCAGGGAAGCTAGGTGTGCTTAAAGGCCTGTCTTTCCTTCCGGGGCCCGTTTTCCGAATTCTAAATCGCCAGTGATTCTCTTGGATCTACACCAAATCCTGAATTTGAGGCTCATGCTCATGGTCTCCATGCTTGGTCTTCACCAAGTACAGTGAAGCATTCTACTGCTGCTTCCTTAACAGAATTCAGAGCTAGGCAGGACCCTGAGGTCATTCAGCTACGGCCCTGACATTGTGCAGATGACTGTCTCATTGACAGTGCAGAGGGCTAACTGGGAGCTGTCTGGAGAGCACCACTCCATCTCCCACATCTACTATAGCTGGTTCACAATTGTCCCATTTCACCCCTGAATATAAGAAGACTGACCTCATGGGAGTCCTATCCAGAAAATCACCGAGTCTGCCTTCCTTCAGTGGCGCAGACTGACTCCTTGACTTACCCCTACCACCCCAAAATTGGACAAATCCTGTAATGAGAGTTTGCGAGGGAGGGGTCCAACTTCCTTCTCTGAACTGGACATTGGTGGTTGTTGCCATGTGATCTGACTTGCTCAACATCAACTGATAAGGACCAGAACTGAAATCAGAGGAGGTAATTAGGGTACCACCCACTCATTTTCTGCAGACCAGATAAGGTCAAGTCCAGCCTTGAGACTCAGCCCAATCAGACTCGGGCCGTGGCAGGAACAGCCAGGATGTGCCAAGGTCTCTCTCATGTTCAGCCTCTTCACGTATTTCTGTCTCCTCCTAACCCCGTCTAAAATCTGGTGCTCCCTTGAGCATACCGCTTCTCCCTGCAGACTTCCAGGGATGGGACTATCTGTTCTTTCACATCCCAAGTGCCTCCAGGTTGAGAGGCTGAAATGATATCCCTCATTACCCTCTGATATGGGTAAACTCTGCCCCCAAATCCATCCGCTGAAGTTCTAAGCCCCAGGGCTTCAGCACGTGGCTGCATTTGGAGATGCGATCTTTATAGAGGTAAAGAGGCCATCAGGGTGGGCCCTAATCCAATTGCCCGTGAGGAGGACGAAATTAGGACACAGACGTGTTGAGAAGGACCACGTGAGGACACAGGGAGGAGCCGGCGCCATCTAGAAGCTGAGCAGAGCAGCCTTAGAAGAAACAGTGCTGCCCAACACCTTGATCTTGGTGTTTGGTCTTGGTCTTCCAGAACTGTCAGAACACGGACGTCTGCTGTTGAAGCGGGTCAGCCTTCAGCGTACTTTGTTACTACGGCCTCTGCAAATTCCTCCTCCCTCCGTTCTGCCACCCTGGCCTCTCCTCTCCCCGTCGGGCACCGGGGCCTCTGCTCCACTCCCTGCCCACCAGGCAGGGCTTCAGAGGTCAGACATGCTGGCTCCTCACTTCTTATCCCAGTGGCCTGTGGTCAATTCTGGCCACCCTGTCCCCACTTCCCCAAACTGCAAATTCAAGTGTCTCATCTCCTGGCCACACTTTGGCCCATCTGGCTCATTCGGCTGTTGCTGAAGTCACCAATCTTGGAGGTGATCAACCTGCTCGGCCCCACTGGCCCCTCTGTCTTCACTTCCTTTCCCTTCACAGCTAAGCCTCCCACAGCCATCATTTGGGAAATGACCGCTCTCTTGCCAACGTCCTAAGCCTGGCAGTTTGTCTTGTTCTCTCAACAGCCTGGCAAAGCTCCAGCCCGGATGACCCTGAGTTACGACCTGCTGTCCCCCTGCCGTCACCTGGGGCCCGGTTACCCTCCACACCATTCACGTCTGCCACGCTCTGTTCCCCTATTGCTCTGTCCACTTGGCCCGGCCACCTCCTGCCCCGACCACCCGGGCTTTCCTCTACTTCTTCAGCCACCGACCACCTTGCTCTCCACAAGGGAAGACAGGAGCTGCCTGAACAACATCCACTTCGCTGGCCAGGCCAGCACGCCTGCCGATACCCACGTCCCTCCCCCCGCCCCGGTGACGCTGGCCTTGCCATCCTGGCGCCTCCCGGCCTCTCGGAAACCTCTGCATCCTTCTCTTCAATCCCTCGTGCTGCAGACACATCCCACCAGCACCCTGAACTGCCCTGGTCCCTTCGTATCAGAAGAACCCCGTCGGGCCCCTCTGGTCGCTCCTGTTTCTCCCTCCCCTCCCCTCAGTCCCGCAGCCTGCTCAACTGGCCGTTGCTTCCCCGCAAACGGCTCTCTCAGGCCACCAGCAGCTTTCACGTTGCCTCCCCTCACGGGCACTTTGCCCGGGCTTCTCTGACCTGATGGTGCAGCAGCAGGCCGGTCTCTGTCAAACGCAGCTCTAACCAGCCATCCCCTGCTTAGAAGTCCCTCCGTGACTTCCGCTGCTCTTACGGTGAAGACCCAGACCCTTAACACGGGGCCTTACCCGGCTCGTCCCGAGGCCTCCCCTCCTTCCGAGCCCCAGGCCCTGTGCTGGCAGTCACCGCGCGGGCAGTGCCCTCTCTCCCCTGGCCGGCCTTTTCACTGGTGACCTGTCGCCAGTCGTTCGGCGGTCATTTCCTCGGGGGCTGCCCTGCCGGGCCCCGACTGCAGCCCGCTTTCCCTGGTAACAGCCTGCTTCTTGGGGGATCACCCACGTGATGTCTTTCTCTCACCTACAGACTGGAAGCCCCGGTGGGCAGGGGCCCGACTGCTCTGCCCTACGCTGCACCCCAGCACACCGCCCGCTGCGGGGACGAATGAGTGGGCGAACAGACCCGGATCCAAACTAGAACGGTCCTGGGAGTGACCTCTGGCCCTGAAAGTGGCTGTGCTTCCCAGGTGCCGCCACTGTGAGCACCCCGTTTACGTACAGACCCCCGGGGCGGGTTCACCCAGCCTTCAGCTCTCCCACGCTTCCCGTTCCCTGCTTTTTGGTGTAGAGCAAAGGGTGGCTCAGGGCCACCCAATCTGGCTGCCGCCTGCTTTTACAAATAACGTTTTATCGAAACACAGCCTCCCTCATTGGTTTCCGTACAGTCCACGGCAACCGTCAGCGACAACAGCAGAGTAGAGCGGTTGTGACACAGACCATATGGCCGCAAAGCCCAAAGTATTTACTATCTGAGGCTTTAAAGAAAAAGTCTGCTGACCCCTGGTAAAAAGTATCGAGCAAGACACCTACTGTGTGCTGTGGGGAAAATCGAGTAGGTGCGTCATGGTGACAAAGGGGTGGTTCAGGGTTTCAATTGGAGTGATTCTCTTATCAGCATCTATGGTCAGCATCTTCTTTAACAGGTCGATGAACTCCCGCCGGTCTGCCTTCTCCACCAACATGTCACTCCCTTCCAAATCCGTTGTCATGTTCACCTGGAGGCAAACAGGGACAGGTTACCAAAACCCCATTCGGCCGCCCCTCCCCCGGCTTCCCTTCTTCTCCATCCCCATGTCTGTCACCCCTTCCCAGTGTCCAGAAGGCTGTGCGGGTCCTGCTGCAGGCACTGCCATGGGCTGTTACTGCCCACAGGTGGTGGCTGCTTCCTCTCCAGGAAAGGCAGAGGGCGGCCATGCGTGGCGGAGGGAGCGGGTCGCTGCCCGTTCTAGAAAATACACAGAAGTGACAGGACATGCCCTGTACCCGCTTCCATCAGTTAAACTGAAATGTACCTCGCATCACACCTCACGGTAAATAATCCCAAGATGGAAAGACTTCTGGGCATTCGTTGTATAACAATGGGGTTGTACCTGATACTACTGAATTATATACTTAAAAATGGTTAAGACGGTCAGTTTTTCTTTTCTTTTCTTTTTCTTTTTTTTTTTTTTAAATCTTTTATTTTTTTAACGTTTATTTATTTTTGAGACAGAGAGAGAGACAGAGCATGAACGGGGGAGGAGCAGAGAGAGAGAGAGAGAGGGAGACACAGAATGGGAAGCAGGCTCCAGGCTCTGAGCCATCAGCCCAGAGCCCGACGCGGGGCTCGAACTCATGGACCGCGAGATCACGAGATTGTGACCTGGAACGCTTAACCGACTGAGCCACCCAGGCGCCCCTCTTTTCTTTTTTAAGTAGGCTCCACACCCGCCAAGGAGCCTGGGGCAGGGCTTGAACTCAAGACTCCAAGCTCCAGACCTGAGCTGAGAACAAGTGTTGGCCACTTGATGGACTGAGCCATGCACGTGCCCCAATTTTATGCTATGTATATTTTACCACAATTGAAAAAACAAGAACTACAACCAAGTAGTAAAAAATGAAATGCAAAAAGGGTTATGCATGTAACCTTCAGAGGCCAACCTTCTTCCTCCAGCTACAGTGTTATCTGTCCTCTGGTAGTGCCCTGTGTTAACGCCAGAACTGTTTTAGCCCCTGTGCTCACTGGGATCACCTTTGGCCAAGACAGCAGGGTATCTGAACCCAGGATTCTTCTTCCAAGAGTAAGCCTCGGATGGTTTTTGAAAGGCCTGTTGTGTGGTGCTTTCTGTTATTTTCCAAGGCATGCTATGGAAAGTAATTTCAGTTTTCTCAGACAATCTAGGCTTCTAATCAACTGACAAGTACCCTTTACTCAGAATCGTGATTTTTGGTTCCACTCACCCTCAGGAAGAAGTGTGCTTAGTGTTTATTGGTCTAGTGCTGTACTTCTCGTTGCTTTTAGGAAAGACTCTTTAGGTTGCCCTGCTTTTAGACTAGCCCTTACACTAAAAAAAGCTGAAGTTCTAGAATTTTCTCTGGGCACAAAGGTGAGAGAACCTGTGATCCCTCTGGTGAGCTGGAGTAGGATGAGTCCCAAATCCAGTGACTGGTGTCTTTATAAGAGAAAGAAGAGGGAGATTTGGGCACAGAGACAAGAGGAAATCCAGGAATAAAGGCCATAGGAAGAAGGGTGAAGAGGTTGGGATCAGTCAGCTACACATCAAGGGAACACTGAGGACTGCCAGGGGCCAGCGGACGCTAGGACTGAGGCATGGGACAGTTTCTTTCTAGAGCCTTCAGAGGAGGATGGCCCCGGTGGTACTTTAATGTCAAATTTCTAGCCTCTTGAACTGTTGGAGAATAAATGTCTACTATCTGAAGCCACCCAGCATGCAGTACGTTGTTAGGGCAGTCCTTGGGAACCAATACACTGAGTCGTGGGCAGTAAACTCAGATGTACTAATGATCTTGAATTCTTCTCATGAAAACAGCAGTAAGATTGGCTAGCACTTTCCCTTCCTTCCTTCCTTCCTTCCTTCCTTCCTTCCTTCCTTCCTTCCTTCCTTCCTT
>NW_024412391.1:8180671-8249039 GCF_014898765.1 Herpailurus yagouaroundi | reverse complement strand
CTTCCTTCCTTCCTTCCTTCCTTCCTTCCTTCCTTCCTTCCTTCCTTTTTCTTTCTTTCTCTCTCTCTCTTTCTTTCTTTCTTTCTTCTTTTTTTTTTTTTTTACAAATGGGAACCAGTAAAGGGCGGCTGTAAGGTTCTGAAAATGCTGCACCAACCCAATGCTATTCTTACTAGGAGTGACCTATCATTGTTCAAGGTCAAGATCAACCACCGCAGGTGAGTAATGTGAATTTCTACCCGCCATCTTCTATTATGCAGAACTCTTGCTGTGCTTGGTTTTTAAGGGGTAGGACTGCATACTCACCCATGGGGCTTACCTGGGCCATATCATCTAAACAGTTGAAAATGTACTTTCTTGCTTCTTTCGACTTAATCCCCGTCTCTGCTTCATGGTCATCTGGTGTCTGGTCAAAAGACGCAAAAGCTGAGTGGTCATGTGAATTATTTCCTGTTCACTGTGACTCAAACCCTGGTTTCTGCTTCTCACGGAGGGTCTTTTTCCCATCTTTCAGAGGACACTCGGATTCTTCTTAAAGTGCCCTGCACACTTAACTCGTCCTCCACACTAACTCATCTCTCTTCTCTCCTTCCCACAAAGACCTGTCGAGAGCCTGCTCTGAATCATATCCAGAAGGTTCCAAGATGGCCAAGATATGCCATATCCCTGAAAACCCTACATTCTCCCCTAAGTTTAAGGGATAAGGTAAGATTCCACAAGTGGAAAAGCAGAAGCCCTTTTCCACATGGTTTTAAGTTGTAATTTAATTTTATTTCTCAAGCTCTCATACAGATAGCTGTCACCGCATGCCAGGCACTATTGTAAAGCACAAGAACTCATTCGGTACTCCTGACAACCATCCTAGGGAGGACAAACACCGACCCACTTTCCAGGGAAGAAGCAGGAAGAGAAAGCTCCAGGAGTGTACCAAGGCCGCGTGGCCGGGAAGCAGCATCTGGCCCCAGCGTCTGTTCTGTGCTGCCCCTCTGCCTGAGGCTGGACCATGCACGTGCCCTGCACTGGCCTTGGTCTAGGAAGCTGCTGTCTCCAGTTACTGTGGGTTTCTGGATGCATCCATGGATGCTCACATTGTCACTCAAGGAGGGCATACCAGGAGCTGCTAGGATCCAGGCTCTGATCCCGGAAACAGCTGGACAAGGAGGACCGAGGCTCCAGAGGAAGACATAAAAGTGAACCCTGCCCCTGCCTGGCCTCACCCTCCTCCACCCTCGAACTCTTTTTTACTGGACGTGACCTTGAGCTGCTAGCTCTCACAGTTGTCGAATGCCAGCCCCCTCATCAACAGCCTCGGAGTGCTTGCTTAGCTCTCAAATCTCTTTTCTAGATCTTCTGCAACTATTGGCCACACGTTATGTTTAAATCCTATTAGAATTTGGCTGTGGTTTCTTGTCAAACAAATAAACAAACAAAGAAAACCCCAACAAACAAAAAACCCCCACCCACTCTCTTGTCAAAAAACCCCCCAAAAAACAACAACAAAAAAAACCACCTAAAATGAACACAAAGCATACTTAAGACTTGCATTATCTTCTCCTTCTCAGGAAAATACACTAATTTTCCTTGCTAGGCACAGATCAAAGTGAAAGCAAAATACGTTTGCATTAAAGTAAAACCACTCGGGAGTTGACAGTGTGCAGTGATGTGCTACACACCTGCCGACCGGGACAGACAGACCCCTCCCGGAGCCTTAGGACGTCATCTCTCCGAGGCCATTTCCTCTGCCTGGAGGACACTCTTCCCCCTTTAGGGCCCAGCTCAAATGCTCCTCCTGACCCTCTGGTTCCCTCCTCTTGGCCCCACACTCTACCCCTACCAGCAACGGGGCACTTGTGACGGCGGGGTGGAGGGGTGGGGGGCTCCCTGCATGCGTCCTTGGAATAGGAGCTCCTCGAGGACAAGGTGGGGCTCATTTCTCTCTCTAGCACACACCCGACAAGTCATTATGGTTCACTGGGATTTCATCCCAGGAGTTTAGCCACCAGAACTTGGGATCTGAGCTTCGCAGGCAGCTGGCCAAACAAAGCGGTTCTTTTGGACATTCGAATTCGTCTACCTCATGGATCAACAACGGTCGCCCCCTCTCCCGGGCTTTTGGCCGAATCAAAGTAGGATCAGTGTGGCAATGGCAAGAGCTCCCCGCCAACTGGATGGTGCCCTTCTTCCCTGAGTGTTGGGCGTGGGTGAGGAGTGGTGGGGACGTTCTTCCTACCTTCAGCCTCCACAAAGGATACGGTGAATCCGTGTCACGGTTGAAAAACCTAGTTGTCTTTGTCCCTGCACTTAATAAATATTCAGCTGGCAGACCCTGTGTTTGTGAAATATACCGAATCTGCAAGAAAAGAGGAGAATGAGGTCAGGGCGTTTCCTGTAACTGGACATATGGTATACTAATGGCTCTAGTGCCTTTGAGAAAAATGACAATTTTATAGGGAAAGAAAGAAGTAATAGAAGCAAGAGGGGAAAGAAAGAGGAATAAGAGAAAAGCAGTTATGGGAAGCAAGGTTTCAGAGACAAGGAAACACCCCACAATCCCACCCACAGGTCATGTTATAAAGGACGTGCTTACTGTGAACACCTGAGCTATCTGGACCCACCTGATCATACTCAGAAGCTCCTGGATAGAGTGGCCAGCCCAGGAAAAGCTCAGCAATGACACAGCCCAGGGACCACATATCAATTGCCTCACAAAATGGTAGACCAAGGATGATTTCAGGGGCCCTGCAAAGGAAGAACGAGAGAAATCATTAGCAACTTGAAAGTGCAGGTAGCAATTTGTGTATAAATTCCACATAAAACCCTATCTTTCAAATCTGGGGTGCCATTACTGCTCCCCTCTAAAGGGCCTGTGGTTCTTGCACTGTGTGGCAGTGATCCCTCCATTCTTGGGCTTGGTCCTCCCTGTCGGCAGGGAGCATGGTCAGACGACTGGCTGAGATGAAGGGTAGATCTGTGGCTCTAGAAGAGATCTAAGGGAACCACGTCCATTGACTTCATTACCATTATATTCCAGTCGGATGAGCTAATAACCGCTTTAGAGATACCTGGGAGTTACCTTTTGTAACTGAAAACCCAGGAAACCAATCATAGCGAATGCCCAGTTTTTACAAAGGAATTCTGAAATATAAATGTTCTATTTTCAGCAATATAGAAAACAGGTCGCCTCTACCCAGAACAAGGGGATTAAATCCAATATTTGTTAATGTCAATGATCCCCCTTCTTAGGAGTCTGAATCACACTTTTGTCAGGAAACATTATTATTATTTTTTATCATCAGCTTCTGAAAAAGTTAGTCTCCTAAAATGTCTTCAAATATTTCAGTTATACAACCCCGTTCATGAGTCTATAGTCTGGGTACCAGTCAGAACTCCATTATAAACCCATTCCTGCCTGTGGGATCATGTCCCTTCACACGATAGACAAGGTTACATGCTGGAGCTTCCGGAGGAAACCACCTAAACTCAGAGGGAAATTTTCACACGCAGTTAGTAACGAAAACCAAGGAGACCACACGGCGCCCTTTCTTTTCCGAGAACGTGTCATGATGAAGTAGGGGTACGTTTTGGAGAAAACCACGCTCAAATGTATGAGATATGAACCCAGCTTTGAAAAAACGTGGCTCAAGGCGCTCGGCTGATAATGAAATGCATTAGCCCAGCTTCTGTTTTCTCTGTAAATTTCCCACTTGATTAAGCAATGCCAGAAGATGCCACTCTCCTACCCTTTCAGGAGCCTGGCACGTGAGCAGTGGGAGCTGGGGAGGCGGCTCTGTCTGGGTGATCTTCACCAGCTAGCACAGGAGGAAGGAGCGAGGCTGCGGCCAAAACAGCCCCACTCGTCTTGGGAGCGTCAAGCTGAATCTCCCCCACTTCAGAAAGCATCTCCCTATGCTACTCTTTTACATTTGCTCTCGTTGCTGATCTTGTTTCTCTAGATAACAACGTCGAAAAACAAAACCCAACATGTTTTGTCACAACGTCTTGGTTTTTCGGAAGAAGGAGTTCCCTCGCTTTCTTAGGGCTGGAGACTCAGCACTGCTGCCGGGTGCTTCTAGAGTGCCCTGGTCATCAGTCTGGGTGCACGACATCCTTTTGCCAGAGTCCAGGGCTGGGTGGGTCTCTTCCCAGGCTTGGCGGGAGGGAGTTACTCTGGGTGCGTGTGGGGGGGGGGGTGCAAGCTGCCACTGGCCCTACTTAACCTTCAGCTCACTGCTGGCATGGAGGCTCAGCCTGGCGCTGCACCCTAGCTCTGTGGTCTCTGTGTCCTCCCATCCCAGGTGCTGACTGTGCGCGGGAACACGGGATGCTGCTGTCGCCCCTGTGGCGCTGCCGCACCAGGGATGCCCGTGCTGGTTCCAGGTACGTCTCTGCTGGACTGTCCTGTGTTGTGGATTATTTAAACGACAACGACAACAATGACAACAACAACAACACATCCCTTGGAAGAGAAGGGGGTATCCGAAAAGAACATGACAGAGAAAACCACACACTCTTACTTCGTGTGTGTCACAACCTGCCCTCCATTCTGCCTTCTCTGCTCCAGGGTCGGCGTGTCCACCTGCCTCCTCCCACATGCAGACTCACACCCCTTCTCTGGAGAAGATGTCCTGTCCCGGTTCCCGCGAAGCCCCCCTCGGGCAGGCTGCTGACACAGGACAAGCTTCTCCGCACCTCTGTCTCCCTGTTCCTGTGACCGGGACCCTTGCCCCTCGTAGCCTCCAGGTCGGGTCTTAGGAACACAGCCTGGGCTGGTCTCACGGGGACATCTCTGGATTCGACCATGGGGCCAACCTTCCTATCAGGTTAATCACCTGGTTCTCATGCCCCTAAGCAGGCCACTTGGAACCCGTGGAAATCCGTTTCCTGGCTTCTGTTCCCCGAGGATGTGCAAGACAGAACCCGACACACAAGGGTGACGCTTCAGTGACGTGCTCTGGCAAGAAACACCAGCCATGGTTTTTGTCAACTGACGTTATGTGAATAGGGCCTATGAAGACGGCTCTCGGTCCATTTTCTTTTCTTTTCTTTTTTTTTTTTTTAAGTTTATTTATTTCAAGGATGGGGGAAGGGCAGAGAAAGAGGGAGACAGAGGATCCCAAGCAGGCTCTGTGCTGACAGCAGACAGCCTGATGTGGGGCTCCATCTTACCAACCATGAGATCATGACCTGAGCTGAAGTCGGACGCTTAACTGACTGGGCCACCCAGGCGTCCCTCTACCTGTTTTCTGTTAGAACGTGAAGTGGTAGCCATGCGTGGCACCGGGGTATGTACAGCAGGATAGTTTTCTTGCTGTGACCATAATGAACAAATGCTCAAGTGTCAGGCTAGATGGCCGGGGGACAAAAGAAATAGAAGACGGAGTCTTGTCCCCTAGGGGCCCCAGTGCTGGACGCCAACACCAGCACACGTGACAAATGAGGTCGAATATACTACTGGTATACAAGCCAAACCTGCAGACACGAAGACAGAGCGAATTCAAGCAATACGGACATGCTCCAGCATCTCCCATTTTAAGAACTAAAACAGCACACAAGAACAAAGCGAAGCAAACACATAAGCAAGTCCTTTCTCCAGCCCTCCGTGTCCCTGCAGGTGTCGCCCTATTCCGAACCTCACGGGGGTCTCCTGCAATTCCACTGTTTTGTGCTCCCCCCCCCCCCCCACCTCCCGTCTTGCCACCTGTCTCCTACTGGACTCCACTGAGGGGGTCTCCACTCAGGGGCCACGCCCATCCGAACCCCCAGGGTCACGTTGTCATGTCGCATCCACGGGTCAACTTCCCTCTCTGACCCGAGAGCTGTGTATTTCTTTCACGGTTGACATTCGTCCCGTTTTGAAACACACAGTGTGGTTTTCACGACACCATACGCTCCCACAGCTGTCCTGCCTCTCCGTTTCTTTTGCTGGCTTGTCCTCTAGCCAGCTGCTGTGGGACGGCAAAGCCCTTGGACCCCTGGTCTCCTCTCTTTTCATCTTTGTTCTGGGTTAACCGTTATGGGTTGAGTTGTATCAAATGCCAAAAAAGACATGTTGAAGTCCTAATCCCCGGTACCTCACAACGGGACCTTATTTGGGGACGGGGTTATTGCAGATGGGACTAGTGAAGATTATGTCACTGGAGTAGGGTGAGCCCTTAAGCCAACAGGACAGGTGTCCTTACAGGAAGAGGGAAACAGGGACACAGACGCAGAGGGGAGACAGTCGCGTGGAGATGAAGGCAGAGACTGGAGTTATACTGCCACCAGCCGAGGAGTGCCTGGGGCCACCAGCAGGTGGAAGGGGCAAGGAAGGATCTTCCCCAAATGGCGTCAGAAGGAGTATGTTCCTGCCCACACCTTGATTTCAGACTTCTAGCCACCAGGACAGCAGGAGAGTAAATAGCTGTTGCGGTCAGTCCTGTGTTTTGCGGGGACTGTTTCTGCGGCCTCAGGAAGCTGACAGAGGAATTGTATGGCAGCCCCACGTCCACATTCCATTCATATTTCCAAACGTCCATCTCCACGCTGGACTCTTCTCTGCTCCGCACTTCCACTCTGAAGGCCCAGCACCTCCATGGGAATGACTCACAGTCGCCTCCAACTTCGTATGTTCGCAAGGGACGTCTTCTCCTCGGCCTCCCCTCCCCAGCGGCAACGGGTCCCTGTCTCTGCCAGGCTCATCTCGCTGAATGGGATCCCGGCCCCTCCCGCCCGCTCCCCATGCTGGGAACCCGGGATGCTCTCCGAGCCCCTCCGCTCCCTTCATCCTCACCACCAAGGCCTCAATGTGGCCGCCCCCGAGTATCTCTCGGCCCGGCCCCGACTCTCCACCTCCACCGCCACCCCTCTGGCCCTGGCCACCCCGTTGCACCTGGAGCTCCCCGGCGGGTCTTTCCTTTCGTCCTTCCGTCCTCCATCCGCTGTCCGCACAGCTGCCCGAGCAGAAAGACCGCCTCTCCCTTTGCTCTCAGCCCCGCAGAGGCTCCCCGCTGAACCCTGAATCCCTCCGTGACCCTCAGGACCTCCCTGCTCTGCTCTCCACTGTCATTTCCATTTCCATTTCTAGGCTCCTCCTGGACCTAGAGTCTTCGTGCAGTGTTGTGCTGCTGCCTCGAAGGCTCCCTGCACCGGCGCTCGGATGGCCGCCTCCTTCTCATCCTTCAAACCTCAGCTTAATTGTCACCGCCGCAGACAGGCATCCCTCGACACCAGTTAGTCTCCATCTACAGTGCCGTAAATGTCACTTTACAGCACTTCCCCAATAACCCGCTACTGTCCGTCTCCCCCTGCTACGTCCACAGGGCAGCACAGTGCGTGCCATTTAGTAGCCACTCAATCAATAAGGATTTGCTGATTGAATAAACCTTTATTAAATATAAGAAAGCACTAAAATATGAGATTCAGGCAGAAAGTTCTAAGGCAGCATAAACAAAGGGGAGCAGAAGGGGGTCAATCTTGGTGGAAGAATGGAAGCTAGGCACCAGGAGCAAGGTGTCACCCGCAGGAGAGAAGGCCTCTGCGGGTGGGAGCGGAGGCCCAGAGGACACCTGCCTGCCGTGGCTCCCGAATTCCAGCAAGAAGGAGAGTGGCAGGGGTTTGCAGGTGGCTCTAGGGTCCCGGAGGGGCTGGAAAGGGCTCGAGGTGTAGGCCTCTACCCTAACCCCCTACTGGTCTCTTGCCCTTGGTTTCAACCCGTTCCAACCCACCCCGAAACTCTTCCTCATTCCTTTTCTCTGCACACGTGATACCCTGATCACATCTCTGCAGAGGCCGGGCCTCTCTCCTTCCTCCTCAGACACAGGCTGCCCACCTTCTCCGTGCTGCCCATGCCAGGGGATGAATGCGTCAGCACCAATAACCAGTGCAGTCCAGTAACTATGAGCCGAGCACCTGCTGTTCCCAACACATGTTCCCATACCTGCCCCCTCTTAAGCCTTCTGGAAGGCAGGGTCTGTGCCTCACTTGCTCCATAAATACCTGCTCAACACCCAGGCCTAAGTAAGGAAGGTGCTTTTTCACCCGGCTCTCAGTAATCCTTGGGGGACCGAAGACCGTGCTGTTGTGATCTCGCAGATGCCTTGTTCCCTTTTCTGCTGGTCCATAAGGCTCTGAGCCCCTGAAGTCGAGACGCAAGCCTAAAATCTGTTTCTTTTTGTTCAGCGCACCTGAGGCTCGTTCACTCCCGAGGGAGGTGAAAGCCATTCTTACCAATGGTTAGTGTGACTGAGAAGTTGGCTCAAGGTGCATCCTTTCACTTACTTGACTATCCAAACTGCCATGTCCTAAGTGTCTCTGTGTCAGGCACTGTGCTGAGAATCAAAAAATAAATAAACCAGACCCCACGGCCCCTCCGGGAGTTCACTGTTTAGCTGGAGGCAAGACGTGCCAACAGCTGATGTACAATGGGCCAAAGTGTGTGCCCAGTACATGATGGGAAACTAACCGGGGGGAGAAGGGGCAAAGCAGGGAGGGCTTCCGGAGAGACGTGTGAGCTGAGTCTTGGTAAGTGGACAGGCCGGGGTGGCCTCTGGGCACAGGGCAGGGTGAGTGTGTGCCCCATCCCGCCCTGTCCCCACGTCACAGCTCTGTCTGTAGCACCTAGTACAGTACCTGGGCATGGTAGGCGCTGTCTCCACATTTGTACAGGAATCTTTCTGTGTCAACCCCACACCCTTAGTGGGCACCGGTTCCCCTGAAGCTGGCACCGTCCCCTCGGCAACATGCCCTATGACAAGAGGCAGACTACCTGGCCTTTCTGTTTCAAAGTTTATGCAGTTTAAAAAACAAAATCACATTCTGGGCTCCCCCATGGGGGCCGTTTCTGCTCTCGGTTCGGTTCCACCGCAGGTAGGGCTGCTGGCTTGGGAAACGGGCCTTTCTCACTGGGCTCAGAATCACCCAGGCTCCGTTAATGACTCACCCTTCCTTTGCCACCCCACGGAATTCTCTTAGAGAGTCTCCTCGTTGCTATTTTGGGACATCAAACATACTTTCAACATACATGAAGTGTCAGACAAAATTTGCACCTAAGAAAGAGAGAGACTGTTCCTTTCCAACATTCCCACAGTAAGACACAGAGGATTCTATTTTTCTATAGAAAGAGAATAAACAACTGTCGTTTTTTAGCACGTCAATTATTGAAGCTTTGATATTTCGCTCACTAGTTTTCTGAGCGGCAGGCAGAGCTGGTAGGGTATTCCCAGGTCACGTCCAGACCACATGACCCTGTGAGGGAGTGACCCCAACACAGGTGTGGAGACCACAGAGTGGAGTGGGAACAGCACACACTCGGGGGCCCCGTGCTCGCGGGCGGAACTCGGTGCTGGCGCATTCTAGCCGTGCCTCGACTTCCTCATACCGCTCTGAGGATGAAATTAAACGGCGCCAGGGGAAGCGCCCAGCATAGGGCCTGGCATAGAGCAGGCAGTCAACACGTATTCACTCATCTGTAATACGCTCAAGTCCACGTCGTAGCAATTACACAAAGAGCATCCTTTTTCCTCCTTTTTTAAAGCCCGCTTTCCTCCTTATAAGTGGAAACATTACTAGGAAAACGGGTTAAGCATTTTTGTTCCATTTATTGCTGTAAAAGGTACAACAATTAATATAACCAGCAGCAAAACGCCCACCAACTAACTTCAGAAAGAGCACTGCCCAGCCTACAGGCCCCACGTCTCCCCTCACACACAGAAACGCCATCCTAAGCCTGCGTCCCCTTTCGTGCTACCTGGCTTTGGCTCTCTGGCCTCACCTGGCCTCCCGGCCAGATGTACGACCAGAGTCCGTATCTTGGTCGTCTTCACGGTGCACTAGTAAAACAAGCACAGGGTTCACGGCCACTCCCAACTTGGGCAATAAATCTGCAACACTAATCAGAGAGCACACGGACAACCGTGCCTTTTTGGAAAAATGTTACTCAATTTCTCTTGAGTTTTTATTTCACCGTCTATAAAATGTGATTATTAATCTCTCTCTCTTTCTCTCTCTCTCTTTTTTTTTCTCTTGTCTCTACAGCAGCATATGAAGACAAATGATGGTCGGTAGAATTCTAAAGCATTTTGAACTCCTTGGAAGCAAGACACTCTATTAGGCCATGGTATTTTATAATCACTGATATTATAAGGTGTACTTGAATTGAACCGCAGAGAAAAAGCCCGTTCCCACAAATATATGTAGATTGAAAATAACCTCAGTATGGCTGGGGCAGAAGCAATCAAAATGTAAAATTGTATTTCAGATGGGTTGTTCAATCTCACGTTTCCGCTGCAAAAATAAGGGGACTTGGAAATGCTGACATGAGCTCTGAGCCGCTATGTGTGCTGGTGACCCGGGGTGGGAGGCAAGGGGTCACGTCAAAGCAACACAGGACCGGAGAAAGAGGAGAAATCCGAGGACTAGAAGGAGGCTATTTTAGAGAAATTGAACCGCAGAGCTGAAGGATCTGCATGGAAGACAGCGGGCAGGGTGAGCGCAGGGGAGCACGGCAGGGCGGCCAGGCGGGGAGAGAATACATCCTCTGGCCGCTGGCGGGCTGCGAGGAAAATGGGGAGCAGCGTTCCTAAGAGATGCGTTCATACCACGTCTGGGGGACCCAGGAAGGTCCAGTGGAGATCGAAATAGTGATCGGGGGGCCTGGCGAAGCCACGGCCAACCTGGGAGTTTTGAGAAATACACGGCTTCCTTAGTGAACAGGAGACGTGAGAGAAAGAGCTTTGTCTTTGACCAGGGGGCTGGGTAGATGCGGAGGCCAAAGGGACCCAGGGATGGAGCTGCAGGGACGAGCGATGGGGTGAGGCCGACCAGGAGCTCCCTTGTTGCGTTAGCTTGTACTGAGCCGAGGTGATGCGGACCCTGTCTGCAGGTGATGGCCTGACCAAACGCTGTGGACCTTAAGGTTTCTAGACACGCTCCACCGAGGAGGAGTCTTGCCCCGTAAGTAGCTGAGGACGGCACTGTGGTGGAGGGCCGCCGCAGGGGGCCAGGCTCTGACTCTGGAAGGAGAGCTAGCCAAGACGCCCCACTCATGCCTGTGGGTGGCTCCAGCTCAACGATATACATGCGCCCAAATCCCTGCACAGATGTCCTAGAAGTGTTACCTCCGGCGACACTGTTGACGTCCATGACACCGTGTGCCTGTGTGCTGGTGAGCATCATTTCAAGACCCTCCCCAGCGATTCTGTTGGCTGAATATCTCCAGCCATCACCAAGAGAAATGCTCAGGACGCAAGAACAACTCAGTGCATCCGTATGGAAGGCTGATTGTAATAACCACGGCTGGGTCTAGATGCCGTCATCATTCTCGTGTCACATTTGGACAGTCTCCCAAAGGAAGCTGGCTTCTTTGATTCGACTGACCATTTCCAGGGTAGTGTTAGAATCAGAGTGACAGTTTTATTTGTATTGGCCACGAGCATCTTGGCTCTGAGTAAGACTTTCCTGGATGTGCACTCAATACATATACAGTCGACCCTTGAACAACACGGGGCTGGAGCACCAAACCCCGCTCCCCCATGCAGTCCCAAGTCCACATGGCACTTGACTCCCCCAACCTTAACTACTAACAGCCTATCGTTGACTGAAGCCTTATTGATAACATCAATAGTCGATTAACACATACTCGTATATGTGTTATATACCATATTCTTACAATACAGTAAGCTAGAGAAAAGAAAATGTTACTAAGAAAGCTGTAAGGAAGAGAAGATATATTTACAGTACTGTATTGTATTTACAAAACCAAAAACAAAAGCCTGTGTATAAGGGGACCAGGCACTACCAACCCATGCTGTTCAAGGGTCAACTGTGTGTTCCCCACCCCCACTCTGCCTCCATGCTGATCCTGGGGTCCTGCCACTGTGTTTCAACTCTGCAAAGCGCAGCATCGAACTCTAACTTCCTTGCTTGCACACCAGAAGAAAAGATCTGGAACCTAATCTCCAAAGGCTTCTAATGACGTTCGTATAAATCGGGAACCGCTTCTCAGATGTCTGGAGTACATTCTGATGTCAGCCTCTAAATTCCTTCCAAACTTCAATGAGAAATGTTCCTGGGAAGAAATCAGCTTGGACCCCACAATGGGTCATTTCAAAGACACTCACCCTGCCCTGTAATTCCTAGTCCTGTGGACATGCACTGTGCCGACTCTGCCTGTATCTCCCAGTCTGGTCCCTGGTGCCTTTGCCACGAAGCCAAGGGATGCTGGACAAGGCCTGGTTTTGCATCCCACACCCTGCTGGACCGTAATATTATGTTTTATGTTCTCACTTTTTGCCAAGGTACGTGCTCAATAAAAGTCTGTGGAAGCACCGTCAACCAGGGCAATGGAATCACAGGTTTCTGCACGTATCTACACATACCGATTCTTCTCACTCATACACTGCTTCAGGTTCTTTTTGTTAAATTTTTTTTTTTTTTTCCAACGTTTATTTATTTTTGGGACAGAGAGAGACAGAGCCTGAACGGGGGAGGGGCAGAGAGAGAGGGAGACACAGAATCGGAAACAGGCTCCAGGCTCTGAGCCATCAGCCCAGAGCCTGACGCGGGGCTCGAACTCACGGACCGCGAGATCGTGACCTGGCTGAAGTCGGACGCCCAACCGACTGCGCCACCCAGGCGCCCCAGCAGCTTCTTTATTTTGAAGTCTTTTTTATCTTGATAAAATTACTTTTTATTGTATAAGATAAGACACATACAAAGAAGTGCACAAAGCAAAAACATATAGCTCAGTGACTTCTCAGAAAGCAATGACCAGTGTCCCCCTACCAGCCAGGTGAAGAAACAGAACGCGGCCCATGTGGCCACGCCCCTGCACATTCCCTCCCGCGCGCCGTCCCCTCTGCCCAGGCCACGGTGCCCGTGCTCCCTGTGTATCGGGGGGCGGCGTGGACCCCAGGCCTCGGGGTGCAGGCTCCTGAACAGGCGGGCTAGAGGGAGATCCAAGCTCCGACCGAGAGGGCTCGGCGCAAAGACCGGGAGCTGGGAAGACGACAGAGCTGGCTGACAGAGAAAGGAGACAAAAACCTCAGACACTCTTTTCAGTTCCTTTGGTTGATTGTTTTTCTTCTGCTTTGTTGTTAGTCTGTTGACTGAAACTGAGCGTTGCACTGTGCATTTAGAGCTTCCCTGGGGAGCCTGCCCACACTCCAGTCCCACCACCACCTGCTGTCACCTTTCAGTTTCCGGAGGCTGCACCTCTTTTCTCTGCACGGGGAGGGAATTTGGAATTTCAATTCCTGTGGATCAGTTGCAAATGCAGCGCCTTCACTTGATTCAGGGAGGTGATACGTTACCCACCAATGGAGTGAAAACGAGATGTCAGGCCAGGCGGGGAAAAGGCTGGCCTCTTTCACACTAAACAATCAATTCAAAGCTTCCTCTCTACCCCAGATAAAAGCACACCAAGAAGGTAAGATTACTTATGCGACTTAAATGTCAGTAAACATATGGTTAATATTTAGCTTCAACCGGTTCACAGTGAGTACTCTAAGAGGTTTGTTGGATGAATGAATGAACTCACACAGGGCTGGAGAATCATGATGCTTTCCTGCTAGGGGTCCCGGGCCTGCACTGGAGAAGCCCCGGGGTTCACAACTCTTAGCAAGCGAACTGTTATGAAGACCAGGCTCATCCTTGGGGTATTTCCTTTCCTCATAAAGCACTATCTGATTATGCGGCTTGTGGGGCTAGATCACGAGGCATTCTTTATAGCTGGTGGCCTAGGATAAGGAACACGGACTGAAGATGGAAACTTGCTCCTTCTTTGAAAGGGAGGTGCATTCAGTGTCACTGGCTGGAGATACACCAGCTGAGAGAGCAGAAGCTGGAAACCTGAGATACGAAACAGAATCCACTCAGTGAAGATGCCAGACACATGCCGGAGGGTCAGTTTCCACTGCAGCAACAGGGACGTGCCCACAGCCTCAGAAGAGGCCTCCCTCCCTGCGTTGCGCTTTTAGGAGAGAAATTATGGAGAAAGATGTGCCTGCTGACACACCAGCTAAGCCAGTTTTCAAATAAAGCCAGGAGCCTTTGCCGGCCAGAGTGGTTGGTTCTGGCCCAGGCCGTACAGGACGCGTCCTGTCTCTAAGCACCCAGGTGTGAGTGGGTGTGAGTGGGACCAGAGGAGCCAGGTGGCAGAGGCCGGCCTTGCTCCCAGGGCAAGGGCATACCATTCTGGCCTTGCCAGGAGACCAAGCCCACGGCAGAGGACGAGGGTGCAGCCTTCCCCCGAGTCTATGGCAGGGAACATCACACGGTGGACTTAGCCACAGCCTGTTAGGACCTGCCGTGGTCGGGACAAGGAGGGACCTCCCAAGGCGGCTGGTGTTGGTTGCTCCAGAAGGAATTTTGCCAAACAAAATGGGCGTAAACGTTAGGGGGTCCAGCCAAGGGCAGCTTGTTTAGGGAGAGCCTTCCAACATTCAGCTTTTCCTAAAGTAGCTGAAACAAAACCAAACCAACAAAGCCCAAGTTTGCTTTCTTGTGTTTTGCTTGGGTCCCGAGGAAGAACTAAGCTGGCTCTTTCCAACTCACACTAGGGGGTGCTGACGTGCAGCAGACACACGTCTCAACGGTGTCTGAACCTTCAACCCCAGGGGACGGAGGCACGGAACCCACCGGACGGCCGCTGGACCTCACTGTCAGAAATGCAGGGCCGACTGTGGCGTGGAGCACACAGTGGAAGGGGCGGAAGTGTCCCTCTACGTGAAGAGGGACCGCTGCCCTATCTCCCCATAAACAATGGGGCCTCTTTGTAGTCCCAGAACTGGGACTCTCCTGCACGCCTGTGAAATGGAGCACCCTCCAGCAAAAGAGATTAAGACGCTCATTTTGCTGTCTTGGGCACCAAACACTAGTCTAGCCAAATGAGCGAACCAACCAGCACGTGGAACCAGGGAGATGCCACTCGTCGGTGGAGCTCAAGAGGCAGAGCGACGAGAAAGGAAGGAGGGAGGCAGGGACTGAGGCCGAAGCCTCTGGACTCATCAGAGCGGTCGGGGTGGGGCCCCCGGACACCCCCGGTGCTCCCAGTTTACCTCTTTGGAAAGCACCACTCCTGGCTACTGCCTGAAGACTTCTGGGCTCTCGACTGGAATCCTGCCTCCTCCAGAAGTCTACGCTGCCCGAGGTGGCCTCCTGTTCTGTGTTCCCACAGCTCACCGGCTGCCTGTTCAGCTCTTGCACTGACAGTCGTCATTTTTTAAAATCAGCTTCTCGGGGGGCGCCTGGACGGCTCAGTCGGTTAAGCGTTCGACTTCAGCTCAGGTCATGATCTCCTGGTCCGTGAGTTCGAGCCCCGCGTCGGGCTCTGTGCTGACAGCTCAGAGCCTGGAGCCTGTTTCAGATTCTGTGTCTCCCTCTCTCTCTGCCCCTCCTCCATTCACACACACACACACACACACACACACACACACACACACACTCTCTCTCTCTCTCTCTCTCTGTCTCTCTCTGTCTCTCAAAAATAAATATTAAAAAATTAACAAAGAAATAAAAAACAAAATCAGCTTTTTAGGGCACCTGGGAGGCTCAGTCAGTTGAGTGTCCGACTTTGGCTCAGGTCATGATCTCGCGGTTTGTGGGTTCCAGCCCCACGTCAGGCTCCGTGCTGACAGCTCGGAGCCTGGAGCCTGCTTTGGATTCTGTGTCTCCCTCTCTCTCTCTGCCCCTCCCCTGCTTGTGCTCTCTCTCTTTCTCCCTCAAAATTAAAGAAACATTAAACAAATGTTTTTTAAAAATCAGCTTCTCAATGAGACTGGATGCATCTCGAAGTGGCAGACTGCGTTATTTATCTCTGTTCACCTCACAGCACCCTGCAGAGTCCTGGGCCCTCCACAGACACCGGCTGTCACGCTTCATTCACACTCATGACCTGGAAGAAGTTATGGTTTCATCCTTCTTCCCCTACCGCTGAGCACTGTGCAAGAATAAAGTAAGTGCTCAATATGCCATGTTTGCTGAACTGGACCTATTATCTGAGAACGAAGTAAACACAGGGCCTTCTTACTTTTTGCTCGTTTGTTCATGCATGTATGTGTTTTAAGGGAAGGGAAGGGATAGGGAGCAAGCAGCTCTTTGGAGTTCTTCTCTGATAATGGGGATTTCCGTGGGGAAATCTGAACAGAAACCGACAAAGCTCTATTTATTTTTAATGGGAGAGGCTTGGCAGAGGAAGTTTGTATCTTTAAAATATACCTATAAGCGGAGAAGTGGTGGGTGAGAAAGGAGACGCTCTCTATCCACCTGGAGACGAAGAAAGAAATAACTAGAGAAGACAGGAAGAAAGAAGGCGCCCAGGGAGATTTTCAAATATTCAAATAAAAAAAGCCCCCATAAGCAATTAAATGGACGTTTGAAAGAATGGCAGTGATGACTGATGTGACAAGCTCAGCTTTTTTCTTTTGCCAAAGAATAGAAGTTCTGAAATATCACTTAAAGGCACTGAGTGCCTGCCTGTCACGCTCGCCTCTGTGGAGTGCCGGCTATGTAAGTAGGTCTAGGTACGTATGCATTCAGGCCTGCCCTGGATTCCCCCACGAGATCAGAAGTTCCTTGAGGAGAAAGAACCTATATTTGCTTCCTTCTGCGGGTGGTGGCTCTGCGCACAGCAGGTGTTCAATCAGCATTAACCAACTAAATGGAGCTAACTAAATTCTGTCCTCAGTTTGAAGGGCTCTGACACAGAACTGTCTAGTTCCTTTTCATCTGGTCTCCAAAGACTTGGGTTTTCAAGAAACAAAACAACCCCAAATACCCCAGACATTCAACTCTAGATTCAACTGCAAGGCTAAGTGAAACTATCCCGCGGCCTCTTCGGCGATGCTTACTTGTGTGGAAACCAAACAGAAATCTTCCTTCTTCTCTCTTCCGGGGTTCCCTGACTTCACAGAGGCTGATGTGATAGGCTTCAGGTGATCACAGAGCCCAAAGTTACGGGGCAGCACCAGGGACTCACTGTTCAGACCAGGGAATCAGTATGGGTAGAGGGAAGGGAGGAGGGCACACGGCTGAGTATTTCAGGTTGCACGGAGGAAAGGCTGACGAAAGACACACAGCACACGGTCCCCAGCCTTGTTATTTCTTTTCCCCTAGGACTGCATCAATAGCTTAAATGTGAATGAGCGTGATTCCTGCGTGCACGTTAACATCTGGTTAAAACGACTCCATTCTGCAAGTGCGAGCTTGGCTCTTACATCTTCCGACCGAGCGGCCATGACCCACACATTCCGTACCGGTCCGTCTGCACCGTTACCTGAGAGGACCATTCTCAGGAGTGCCCTGCGTGGCTGGGGTGGGGTGGGGGCAGAGGGAGAGTAAGGATGCTGCAGGGCTATTTCCTTTTCCTGTACGTACACAGTACGTACACAAATATTTGTGTAGCCTCTGTGCTTAGCATTAAGACTGGGATAAAGTAATTAGCAGCTGGATTTTTCTACGGGAAGCAGCAAAGCATGGCGGGGGGGGGGGCCGCCGTGGCGCGGGGAAGCAAAAGCCCAAACGGAAGAACAGAAATGCTAAAAGCTGGCATCTGAAGGTATTATTCAAAAACAATATGGGAAAAGGCAGAACTGTATTTCCTCTGTTCTTCTAAGGGGAAGTTCAGAAAAAGGTCAGAAAGAGAACAATGCAGGCCATCTATCACAGCAGCCTCTAACCTAGAAAGGTTACTTACAACACTGCAGCCTCATTTCTCAATTCTGTAATTACCAACCCCCTTTCCACAGATTGCACACCACCTCGGCCTTATGAATTATACATTTCATTTCCATTTACCAGCACCCCAACTCGGTGACCACCGCCAAGGCAAACTGGGTGGGGCTCGCTCTCTGTGTGTGTGTGTGTGTGTGTGTGTGTGTGTGTGTGTGTGCGCGCGCGCGCGCGCGCGCGTGCGTGATGCCAGACCCTCCTCCCCAGGTGCACACGCAAATGTGGCACGGCTCCGTAGCCCCGGTGCACACTCCTGGATTCTGCTTGTGTTGACCTTCAATTCCCAGCCTAAGGTTTTGTTTATTGAACAAATAAGCACTAGGTACCAAGGGGGATTTTCCTGGGGGAAATCACGTTGGGGCACCTTTTCTTCCCCTTAGCATTTTTATTCAGGTGAAATCTGGCTAAAATGAATACTAAGGGTGGTCTTGAAGAAGGCAAAGGTAATGTGCAGCCTGAGGGGGTGTGTGTGTGTGTGTGTGCGTGTGTGTGTGTGTGTGTGTGTGTGTGTTTAAGTCCCAGCAGCGTCCACTCTAGTCCTGCTGTCTGAGTTGGGGGTGGGAGGCTGGAAAGGAGGTACCAGAAATAGATAACCTGGCAGAACAAGGGTAACCCCTCTCCCTGTCTGAGGCCTCTGATTTATGGGCACCCCTCCTACCAACGCGGAGGGCCCCCGGGAATCTCTGGGGGCTATTTGTGTTCACAAGTGCTATTAATATATCAAAGGGGTTCTACTCTTTATTCAGGATGCTACTTCTTGGGGATTTTCCTTTCAAATCCTTAAAAAACCTTAGGTTCAGTAGAGAAGTGTCATCTCAGGCAACTGAGAGAATATGAGAACAAAGAATACCCCCGTGAGGCGGACAGAGGTAAGCAATAATCGAAAGGGTTTCCTTGAAAAGCAGGTGTACATCTGTACCTAGCATTCTAAGGGGTGATCCAGGTAGAATTTTAAAATTATTAAAAAAAAAAATGATTTTAGACACATCTAGGGAAGACGTTTCTAAGATGTGTTAAAAGATGCCAATTTAATTTGAGGTTGATCTCAAGAACACAATAGTAAACGGGATGATCATCAGGTATGCATCACTATGACATCATTGTTATTCCCTTAAGGTTTTTGAAAAATTACTTCCAGTGCTGGATTATCTGCCTAAGAAGGATTTCCTGAGGGCCTATGACAGCCAGCCTCTAAGATGGCTCCCACTGATGCCTGCTTCCTGGTACTGGCAAGGTCCTTGTGTGGTCCCCTCCGACACGGAGTAGGATTTTGCAGAAATGACTTGTGAGGTCATAAAGGACGTTGAGGCGGCCGCCCTGCTCTCTCTCGGATCACTGGCTCTGGGAGAAGCCAGTGCCACGTTGTGAGGACGCTCACTCAAGCAGTCCCGTGCAGATACCCACACGGCCTGGAGCGGAGGCCTCCTGCCAGCCGCCAGCACAGACTGTGAGCCACGAGCGTGAGCGGCCACGGACGGTCCCCCCCCCCCCCCCACCAGGCGAGTCCTTGGACAAGTGGCCGCCAAGTTCCTGGCCCAGAGAAACTGGGGAGAGAATACGTGTAGACTGTTCTGTGGAGCCACGGAGTTCTGGGGTCATTTGTTGCACGGCCGTGGGTGATGCCCACGTATGGGCATATGCCTCTGTGAGAGGACAGAGCACAGAGAAGAAGTTGGGGACTCATTCTTTCCCCAAGCCTTAGTGGAGCCTCTGCCCGGCACCCAACATTGTAGGAGACACTCCATTTGGTCCCTTCCCTGCAGCCGCAGATGCCCTGGACGGGAGTTAATTAAATACCCCCTAAAAATGGTGGGTGGCACAATGAAAATGATACCTGAGGGGGAACTTCAAGTGCGCAGAGGCAGGAAGGCCTGACGGGACGGAATAAACGTTGCAGACTACCCTCCCATGGAAAGTATCCAACACAGAGCCGTAAGCGGTTTGGCCTGCAGAGGATTTAACAAATTTTTGAAAATTACGTATTAACATTTGGAAATCAGGTGATATTTCCTAAAAGCCTGCCTTTCCAGCTTCTCCCGAAAATGCAAAGCCCTGGCAAACTCTGGGCTACACATTCGTGCTTAGCAACAGTGCACCTGGGCTGACGCGCGCGGCCCCTTTAAACGGCGCACCTGTGAGCCACCTGCTCTGACCTCACCAGCTCACCGGTGTTGGTGCTACCTGCGGGGCCCTACAGGCACTTGAGTTTGAGACTCCAAGAGAGAGGCAGGAAGGCAAGGAGAGGAGCCAGGCAAAAGTACTGTTTTAGCAGAACCCTGGGGACTTTTGAGGGGCATGAAACTAGTTTTCTCTTATTAAACTACCCCAGAAGCAAGGGACACCTTAGAACTTGAGAGAAATGTGAAATCATTATTCCGCTTTACATTAAACAGCATGAACTTTAACAGGAGAGATCCCACATTAAGTTTATGCAATGTTTGTTAACGAAGGTCTTCATTATATAAGACCTGGGCTGAGAGGAAGTGCAATGCTGGAGTCTCACTTTGCTGATTTGGCTTTCTACCCTAACAATTTACAATAACAGAAGAAAGGAAGGCTGTGGCGCCATAACTCAGGGACTCTCTGCCGGATTCTCCCCTCCTACGAGATACAATAATATACCCTTTCTGGCCCTCTCCCAACTCTCCGTTTGAAACAGGATTATCATCAGTTTTCAAAGTGGCTTACTCAGGAATTAACTGGCCAACCACTGGATAACAGATTCTTTTTTTTTTTAAATTTTTTTTTCAACGTTTTTATTTATTTTTGGGACAGAGAGAGACAGAGCATGAACGGGGGAGGGGCAGAGAGAGAGGGAGACACAGAATCGGAAACAGGCTCCAGGCTCCGAGCCGTCAGCCCAGAGCCTGACGCAGGGCTCGAACTCACGGACTGCGAGATCGTGACCTGGCTGAAGTCGGACGCTTAACCGACTGCGCCACCCAGGCGCCCCTGGATAACAGATTCTTGAACACTCCAAACAGTCCTTTGCAAATTTTTAGAAGAGGAATATAATGTTAACAGCATCATGGCCTTCATATCCTCCCTAAACAGTCAAGTGCTGGGTAGGAGGAAGGGGGACCCTTCTGCTTGCTTAAAACGCCGCTCTAGGTGGTTTTTACATAAGAGGGCGGGAGATAGACACCGTGCCTGCCTCCTCACCCCCACCCCACGCTCGGGGAACATTATGTAGGAGTGATTATGCAATAAACTCAATCACCAGTATTTATTGAGCTCCTAGTGTGTCCCAGACTCTGTGAGAGGGCGATACAAAGCCCTGCTCTCTGTTCTGAAGCTTAGCGTCTGGTGTATGCGTATAGAGAGACGAATGAAGACAGAAGTAATATAGGACAGATGCTAAGTTTATAGACAGCAATCGCTGTCTTCCTGTCAACAAATATTTACTGAGCAACTACTGTGGGCTGGTTGGTCGGTATTTGGTAATTAACAGAAAAGATGCTTTCTGCCCTCAGGGAGCTTTAACTCTAATGGACTGTGGGGGGCTTCACTCTGGGCTGGGAAGACTAGAGGAGAATTCAGGGAGGCAGGACTTCCTGAGACCATCAGGGATAGGGAGACTTTAGAGAGTTCAGAGAATGGCCAGGGTCTGCAGCCTGGAGGACAGCGTGAGTGAAGGGGCAGAGGCAGAACCCAAGGAAAGGACACGGTGGGCTAGGCCTGTGTGAGTAAGGGGCAGAGGGCACCAGGGCAGAAAACACTACTGCTGAGCTCCTTGGGCCTCAGCCCGGAGGTAAGACAATAAGCTATTCTTTGATTCTTTCACTCACAAAGTGAGAGACAAGGGCATTTGTCTCTCAACATGAGTAACTGGAAAATGCGGTGCTGAGGACTGTGAAGTGCCGTGAGATGGACAGCAGTGGGCTTAGAGATTTTATGGGACAACTCTCGCCTCCCCATCGCCACCGCATCCCACAGAGGCCTGACAGACCTATGGCAGGAGGCCCTGCGCTGGTGACATGGGCCACCGAGGTGATCCGTGAGCAAAGGAAACAGCTTCTGGCGCTTCAAGAAGCACAGCCCGGGGACTACCGACCCCGAGCGATGGGACTCTCCAAGTTTTATGGTGTGTCGGCAAAGCCTGCCCGCCTGTACGATGTTTGATCCTTCCCAAAGGTGGGGGATGGGGGGGGGAAGCGAACCACGCCTCCCGGGCCCCAAGACGGTGCCTTTATTAATGCGGAGACGGTTTAATCTGTGTGCAACCCAGCATGCTGAATGGAAAAACGTCAAACGAAGTCCCAGCGGTGCACAGACCTGATGGGTCCACGTTCACACAGGTTGAATGGCACGGGACACATGTGCTGCTGCACAAACGGGGCGTTCCAAGTTCAACGTCAAAAACCCATCTTTGGAACTGCCTACTGCATTTGGGGAGGGGAGGAGTCCTTGCTGCACCTGTGCCATGGGCTGAGGCCTCACTGAGCCCGTCGCCTGGGTCCACTGGGCCTCGGCCGTGAGGGCACCCAGTGCCGTCTCCACGGAGGGGGGCCGTGATCGGCAAGAGAGCGGAAGCCTGTGCGGGAAGGACCAGTACGACGCGGATCCTTCCAAGGCCAGCAAAATTCTGGCTTTCAAAAAAAGCCTGCTCCTCTTGCTATTCCTGGTAATATCAACTCTCAAACCACTGCTGGGATCACCCACCCAATATTTATTTTGGGGAACAGCTTAAATCCAGAAAAAAAGGCTATTAATAAGTTAAACAAAAGCTGTTGAAGGGAATTCCTGTGAGTGGGCGGTTGAATAGGGTGATTCTGAAGTCCTTGCCAACACCATGATTCTAGGGTGCGAGCTACGCTCTCCTCCTGATCACATGCAATCATGTATCCACAGGCAACAAAGAGCATCGGAAGAGAATCCCTCTGCACGAGGGCCGTTAGGACCAGGGAGGCACTCACTTGGATAGAAACGTGCCTCTAGGAATGAGGGTCCTAAGCCTGGGGACGAGGTGCCCGGGAGCAAGTGACTGAATTCCCAGTGGCCACAAGGTGCAGCGTTAATGGCGTTAACCACATGTAGTTAAGGGACCACAGTTACGACAGAGGCAAACCAGGGAAATCATGGCGGGAAGTACTGGGAAGGCAAACAAATCAACAACAAGTGAAGCAACTTATGATAAATAAGCAAATCTCAGCCTTCCCTTTGGAACAATGAAGCCATAAGGCGCGGTGCAAAGGAGGTTTGTAGGGACGTCACGGGGAGACTCTGCGTGAGAACTTTCTGCTGGACGGGGAGGCGGCTGCCTGCAGGCCTTGGGTGGGCGCAGGAGACAGAGGGTGGGGGTCTGACCCCACACGGTGAGGGGTCCCGCTCGCTGCCTTTTCCTTTTCTCCTTTCCCCTTCTCTCCTTCCTTTTTATTTTTATTTTTTTATTTTTTTAAAAAAAAATTTTTTTTTTTCAACGTTTATTTTTGGGACAGAGAGAGACAGAGCATGAACGGGCGAGGGGCAGAGAGAGAGGGAGACACAGAATCGGAAACAGGCTCCAGGCTCTGAGCCATCAGCCCAGAGCCCGACGCGGGGCTCGAACTCCCGGACCGCGAGATCGTGACCTGGCTGAAGTCGGACGCTCAACCGACTGCGCCACCCAGGCGCCCCTCTCCTTCCTTTTTAAACAGTCCACAGTCCCTTCCTCAAGGTTCTCTCTTGTTCCCACTGACAGACTGCTCACAGGTGGTCTACACAACCTTCCTTCTCTTCCAGAGCAACTCACAAATCCAATCTAAGTGCATGCTTAGACTTCTAGTTTAGAAACATGACTATTAATTGGGTTATGATTTTAAAGCAAGAGCGCTCTCTCCTGACAGGTCCCTGTAGAAGAGTCGGGAGTCCAGGCAAGGAGAGGAACTGCTCTCGCACCCACCCGCCCTCTTCTGTGCGGCTCCCCCGGCCTCCTCCTCAGCTGCCCTCCCTGGCTTCCTCTCCCTTTCATCACAGACCCTGGCGGTCTCCCGCCACATTCACTGCCAGGCACCAACGGCCCGCCAGTCGCATGCCTTGCTCCGCCCTCTCCTTGGGTTCTCTGTCCACCCGGCCTTAAAACCTCAAAGACTGAAGAAGTCTCTCTTCGGATGCCTTGGGTGGAGCCCATCACCTTTTCTCCTCCAACACGGGGTTCCTTTCCCAACCGCTTCATTTAGGGTGGCAAAACCACTCTTCCTTCGTGTCCAAGTGAGGCCCTCCAGTTTTTGCTGCCTTTGGGGTATGTACCTCAAGGCCCCTTCCCCCCCTCTTCACTCTCAGTGCCAGAATCCCGTGGCCTCACCCGGGTCACTGGAGTGGTCTCCCAGCTGGTTTCTGGGCACAATTCCTAACTTCCTCTTCCGTCAGGAACTGTCAGGCCGGGAGCCCCACTTCTCACCTCATTCTTCTGTGTGTTCGCTCTCCTCTTCAGACCCCAAACATCCTCAGAGTTCAGGTCTACTGTCACCTCTTGTTCCAGGCTCACCGGGGCTTCCGCCCCAACCGAGAGCCCCACCTTGTCCGCTACGCTTCACACCAGCCCGGAGTCTTCTGCGGGGCAATTGCCTTGGTGTTGCAGGTCATGACTGTGCTGTCAGAATGGCGGCTCAAGATGACCCAGATGTCCCTTCAGACCTTGTCTGTTCCATTTTTCACTTTACTGGTCCAGATCCTCAGGCCTTCCCTATGTGGAGTTCTTACATCTCCCCTTCAAGTGCCTTCCTCTCTACAGACAGACAGCACCTGCACCTTCTCCCTTCAGCCAGATGCTCTAGCAAGCCCCTGCTTGCTAGCCTCTCACTCCTGTCGGCCTCTGTCTGGTTATGCAGGTCTGTCTCTCCTCAAGATTCACTTTCAATTCTTCCCCTAGGAACTTTCTACATGCACTCCAGAACTCTCTTCTTTCTCTTCATCCACCTTCCATGAGAGGCCGTTGTTTGTGGGCATAGTTTGGTCTCTCCAATTGAGCTGTAAGCTTCCTGATGCAAAACTATGGCATCTTCTCTTTCTCAACACCCACGTCACTGCACACAGTGTCATACACTAGGTGTTCACCAAAACACAACTGGCTGACTTATTTTGTCTCATACCATGTGACTGGCCACCATTTTTCTAGATGCCCTTAAGGAATTCTGGGTCAGGAATCAGGAGACCTGGGTTCCATGCCCAACTTTGCCACCTACCTGACCATGTGTTTCCAGTTGTGTCACTTAACCGTTATTTATACACCTAGGTCTACTCTACTTGAAATGGTGAGAATAACTCCTACCGAGTCACCTTATATACTGGGGTAAAGACCAACTGAGTGTCAATACATAAGATTTAATGATAAGCTTAATTCACTCACTCAATCATTCAATGTATGCTATAGAAACGACCAGGCTATTGAGCGACACGGAGCCAAGAGTTTTCAATCCCATTAAATTATTTTCATAGAATAATAGCCATGAGAAATGGGAAAGCAAAACCAAATTTTCTTCACAGGAGCAAAGTTCATGCCAACTCTTACTGGAAGGTTTGACACGGGAGAGCCTTCGGAAGCGCAGATTTGGTTTACTACTAAACGGGTTTCATCCTGGGTAGAGATAGGAGACAGAGTTCTGATGGCAGAGCAAAGCCGGCAGATGTTTCAAAGGTGGGATGGGATCGGGTTCTGTACGTGCCTAGCTCCGAGTGTCCTCCATCACAGCTGCTACCTACAACCTTCAGGCAGACCCCCGGCAGGTTGCTACAATGTTTGCTGATCTCACATGGGAAGGCCAGTCTCAGGTCATGAAGGCCAGTCTTTCTCAAGGAGGGTTCTCCATCTGAACCACAGATCACAGAAAATCATCTGAGTAACTATACCTTCTTATGTAGCATCAGGAATCTGGGGGGAAAGCGGATTCATTACACACGATGAATACCTTAGAGCAGGAGGACTTAATTCCCTTCCGACAGCCTGGGTGGTGAAGGCTGGATGCTGACTGGTGGACATATTTCTCACCCAGGCCAATAGCATGCGGCTGACCAAAAACAAGAGGGTCCCTGTTTCTTTGGGGCCACCAAGGGCAAAGGAGCCAGGAGGGACATTATTCACTGAAGAGCACTACCTTACTGAGCTCAGTTGCTTTTCTATGCCCCTGGTGTCCACAATTCCCTCACTGCCCTACTTCTCTCCTGAGAGTATCTCTTTTCCTAACCTTTTCCCTGCTGCACATCACAATTAGGCCATTCAAACCAAACTGTCTGCTCTAGAAGCATGCTCAGGTACGTGTCTCATGCAGCTGAATTCAAAGGCATTCAGTCCATTCTTTCTGTACTCTTTCAAGTCTTAAGTAATCTTCCTCAAGTCCCTCCTTTTGCTAGATTCTCCAGGCTGTGAGCCCAGGGGTCCGAACTCTGGTCAGTAAACCCCATTCCAGTCCTGGGCTGTGGCTGCAGCATTTTTTACCTCTAGAGTGGGATTCTTCCCTGGGCCCCTAGCTGCCCAGGTCAGGCCTCCGGTTAAAATGATCATCATGTCAGGGGCGCCTGGGTGGCTCAGTGGGTTGAGCGTCTGACTTCAGCTCAGGTCACGATCTCACAGTTCATGGGTTCGAGCCCCGCATCGGGCTCTGTTGCTGACAGCTCGGAGCCTGGAGCCTGCTTCGGATTCTGTGTCTCCCCCTCTCTCTCTGCTCCTCCCCCGCTCCCACTGTCTCTCTGTCTCTCAAAAACGAGTAAATGTTAAAAAAAAAAAAAAGATCCTCATTCCTATAGCTTCTGCCCTAAGCATCCTGTTTGTGTCTTTATTCCCTGTTCTTGTCCTCTGTCACAGACCGTCCTTCAAAGGGCATGTCTCTGTGGACTGTGAACTCCTGCTTGGCTACAGCTGCATTCTGTCTCTTTTCCGGCCTTTCTCCCTGTCTTCATTCCCCCATTCAGCTCTCCTTGACCCCTCTTCACACCCCATCACCATACAGGGACATAGCTCATCTTTGCTTGGTTTGGTCATTTCCGGGCTAGATGTAGGCCCAGGTTCACACTACCTCACTGCACGTTAACAATGACACCTATATTCCTAGTCTCTTGTTTATAATCTGAACGTTGAGATTCAGAGTTGCCTGCTCCCGAGTTCTGAAATCACCTTTGGACCGGTTATTTGGAAAGGCCTCTCACAGTTATAGAAGCTCATTTCTGGTCACAGCTTAACCATTTCTGGGTGCTATTGTCTGTCTCCTGGGAAACCAAAAAAGGGAGGGAGTGGAGAGAAGGCATCATGGGGGAAACAGAACAGCCTCTGGGGTTTCAAATGGTACATAGTAGACATATCAGACCAGTAAGATAATTTTTTTTTTTTTTTTTTTTTTTACTTAGAGCCTTAGCACAAGCACAAATAGAATTTGCATGACCACAGCTGAATTTGCCTATCAGATCTACCACAGGACATTTGCTTTTCCCTTACACATCACGATTCAGACTTTATTCAAATCCTCTCTTTAAAAAGAAATGAGAGATAAAACAAGAGAATTAAAATCACTATTTACTCGGCCATAAGGCGTGGGTGGGGACAGAGGCTGATCTGAGGTCAACTAACACAGCCCTATTATCTGGACAGTTATTGCCATGTGGCTTGCAGGCTTTGTTATATCCATGAGCTGGACCTTGCACCTGTACTCAACAGCGCAGGTGTTTCTAAATCCCATTTCAATGGCTGAATTCATTTGTGACTCACAGTCCTTTTGGCTAGTGGCTGACAACGGGGTGGGAGCCACCTCTTGCGTAGGGCTAGCCCAGTCCGGATACATAACAAGGAAAGAATTATTCCAAGAGACAGAAGACATTCGAGTTTCCCTGGCAGATCTGGTGACAGAGAAACTCACAGGCCCCAGATCTCAGCAGGAGATAGGAAGTGGTTTGCAAACCAACGAGGGGAGCTGCGTACAACGAAGAGAAACAGAATCTGGAAAGTCCAAAGGACACAAACGTGAGCGTTCCCTTCCCCAGTCTGCTCTTTCACATTCCAGAGGATCCCGGCTTCTAACAGACACTCTTTATTCTGGACAATATCTGTGGTATGCTGCTATACTGACGCTGGGAGGGGGTGCGGTGGGGCGGGGCTGATCCATAACATTTGTGGACTTCTGTGGTATAAATACCGTCCCCGTGGCTGATTTCAAGCCACCAACAGTTTCACTACCAGCTCGCAAAATTCCTGATTATTTAACAATCAGCTCCTGCAAGCCGGTACAAGCCAGCTCCAGCACATGCTGGATAACATACACGAGAAACCATACAAGCACAACCTTAGACCCGACATGAAAAGCCTCTTCTCCAGAATCCCCGACAACTGTTCATCAAACCTCTGTTTAACGATGAGCTGCACACCGAGTCAGAATCTGCCTACCCTAGAATTCCCTGCACGTCCATGGATGAGTGCAGGATAAATTTACCTGTTGGTGGGGTCTCCAACATGGCAACTTTCTATGGATTTGAAGATAGTTTTTATGAACCTTGAGGTGTTTCTCCTCCAAGCTAAACAGCCCCAGATTCTTTAACCACCACCCTTCACATCAAAAGTAAAACTGCTCACTCCCATAATAAAATGAATGTGATCAAAATATGATAAAATGAGACCATTACCTCCCTTGTTGTAAATACCATTTTTCTCACTCTGTCCTAAGACTGCATTAAGCCTTGTGACAGCCATTTGATACGGGAGGACTGCTTATCCTTACATAACTCTACTCCAGAGCCTTTCCCATCCCAAAGTCTTTTAATACGTTTTACCATTAATTCAGGTTTCTCCCATTAATTGATTTTTTTCACATGCTAAGACTAAATGGTTCTTACTAAATGTTATAGGATTAATTTGGCTCATGCTTCTGTCTTATTGAGATCTTTTTCAAAATTTTTTTAATGTTTATTTATTTTTGAGAGACAGAAACAGAGTGAGAGCACGGGAGGGGCACAGAGAGGGAGACACAGAATTTGAAGCAGGCTCCAGGCTCTGGGTTGTCAGCACAGAGCCTGACATGGGGCTCGAACCCACGAACTGTCAGAGCATGACCTGAGCCAAAGTCAGACACTTAACCGACTGAGCCACCCGGGTGCCCCTAGATCTTTTTCAATTCTATCATTCAGGAACTTAGATGTTCTTCCAAAGTCTGTGTTACCCACACACTTGATAAATAAGCCTTTCGTCTCTTCTTCCAGTTAACTCACACAGAGTCCTGTGACATGCTTTAAGAGACATTCCTCTGAATGGAACAAATCCGTATGTAACCTATGCTCTTTGGGTGAGGTCCTCCGGCCATCTAAAATCCACCCAACTCTACCTCTGTCCAGCCTATATTTGTCCATCTTGCTCACAGAATTTCGAACGCTTATCAAATGCTGAGCTGAGATTCAGAATGTACTTTTAGCAGAAAAGCACTGCATAAAGGTAAGGATTTGCCTGTTGTCTGACCCTCCCACTGCAGATCTATCCCTCCAAGAATGCGGTGGAGAAAATAAATGGTTTTCATTTTGCATGCTTTTTTTCTCAGGGAAGTCACATGGGCATCTTGTGAGCATTCCATAGTTTCTTAGAAACCACTTGCCAAATAACCCCTATTAGAATCCTCTTGGGAATCAATGACAAGCTTACCACTCAGGTGCTGCCTGGGTTCCTGTAGGTCTTCTTCTAGCTCTCTCTCCCATACCCGGTCCTAAGTCTGCTCCCTGACTGTCAGGGCCCTCTGTCATCTGGCCGGACCACACCCCTTGGGCTCTGTCTCTGGAAGCCTCCTTTCTGACCACTACTGGTGACCCTGATCCTTGCTGACACTTGCTGTAGCCCATAAACTCTTTCCCTGCTTTCGCCTCGCTAATTCCTACCCTACCTTCAAGGTGCACTGCAAGCCCCTTCTTCCATGAAGCATCTCCCCTCGACTCTGATCCCTAGTGACTTTGATTTTATACAGTATTCATTTAAATGCTTCCAGTCACATAGGCACAGGAAAATGGCCTTTGCAACCTCGATACCGGACCGGGGAGGGTCACCAGGTTGAGCTCTCTTTTTTTTTTTTTTTTTTTACACTCACAGAGGCAGCAGCAAGGTGCAGCTGGAGAGCCACAGGGCCCGGGTCTGAATGACAGTTCTGCCACTCGGGAGCTGGACAACATCACAGGTTCCTTAACTGCCCAAGGTTCAGATGTGGAGACTCTCATCAGAGCTCTTTGAAACTGAGAAGAGCCACACAGCTGTAGGCCTCTGGTAGCATTACCAGTACAACTTAGCTGGAAGATATAAACCACAAAGTGACTGCTGAGCGAAGAGGGGGTTTGAAGGGCAGGGTTGATCCTAACACTATTTATATGCACCAGGGACCAAATAAACAAACTTTAAATAATAGCTTCTAGTAAAACTGGGCTCATGAGACACTGGATACAATACCATGTACAAATACCATGTAGAAGTTAAAGTCACGTAGACTCGGAGGTAAAATTTTAACTCTGAGAGATTAGTGCTTTCCACATGCCCTGCCTTTGAAGCCTACAGACAAAGTTATTGATTAGAAGCAACTGGCCCAAAGACCTCCTAAATTCTACCTTCTGTCCTGGCAGGCCCAATGTCCTTTGTTTCAAAGTGCTCAGGGCTTTTCATGGTCCTCCCTCCAGCAGACATCACGGGCAGGCAGGCTTGCTCCCTGAGGACCCGCTCTCCTCACTTCTGGTCACTGGCTTCAGGGCTGTCCTTCCTTCATGCACAACCACTTAGACTTCCCCGGAACTGACAAAATTCCCCTTCCATCTTTTCCCCATCATCTGCTTTGCCTGTCTTCCTCTCTCAACTGCTCTCTCAAACGCCTTTCCCCCCAAACTCTCTCGGTTCCTACAGTGTGGGTTCCATCCTTACTGATGTGTTGCAACATCCCCTTGGGAGGACGCTGGGCTCTGTAGCGAGGTGAGCCCAGAACCACACTGTGGCCCTACATTTCTCGGCCGTCCCTCCCCCTCTCCACCATTAACTTAATCCTCCCCTTGACTTTCAACTACTTTTTCCTTCTGCATATGAATTCATCCAAAAACAGACTGACAAATCTAATCTCTGGCCCTAATTGCTCCCAAATTCTATACCTTCATCGTCTACATGAACATCCTACTGATACTGGATGTTTACAACTTAAATAGGCAGCTCAAAGTCTCTCCTCTGATCTCATTAGAGGTACCCTGTCCCCAGCTTGTCATCCACACCAACATAACAAGTTTCCAGAGGCTTCAAATTCCTTTCGGCTCTATCCCTTAGTTACCCTTCCTCCTTCTGATCCCACAGCCAATACTTTATGAAATTGAGCAGATTCCTTTTCTGTACAAGATAGGACTTTGCTCTGTCTTCCCATGTCCCAGCTAGGCAGGCCCTGACCCGGTTCTCCTGACCGGGCTCCTGTTTTCAGCCTCCTGGCCACATTAGTCAATCAGCCCACTGCTTTTTATTCAAATTTTATTCCATTACCCACTTACCAAAAATCTACAACTGCTCTTTATTCTTGTCACATTACCAAACTCATCTGCTTTAAATTAGCACCTGGTACTTAACTTTCTCTGACATGCGTACCAACCCCGCCGGGGACACCCAGAGCCATCTGCTTAGCTAATCTGACTCTGCTGCTCATTTGTTCAAGATCACCCAGCTTTCGGTGCAGCAAATGCTCGTGATGTGACCTGTTCTTCTTGAGCTCTGAGATGTTCTTTAGTTGTTCTGTTTTCAACTAGACTATAAGCTCTCTTAAAAAAATTTTTTTAACGTTTATTTATTTTTGAGAGAGAGAGAAAGAGAGAGAGACAGAGCATGAGCAGGGGAGGGGCAGGGAGGGAGACACAGAATCCGAAGCAGGCTCTGGGCTCTGAGCTGTCAGCACAGAGCCCAACACAGAGCTCGAACCCACGAACCATGAGATGATGACCTGAGCCAAGGTTGGACACTTAACTGATCGAGCCACCCAGGAGCCCCTAGACTATAAGCTCTTTAAAATCAGAAGGCAGATCTATTTCTTTTTCAAACACTGAGATGCCCAGATGGTGCCTTCAATATGGCAATTCCTCAACAGGCCACGCTGGTGGACAGCGACTGATAGAAGCCCATCTCTATAAGGGCGGGCAATGACAACCCGTCAAAAAAGCACATCAAGAAAGAGATAGACAGGACATGGTAAGCATGTTTCTGGAGATGGCAATTTTCCAAAATAATTCCTTGGTGTACATGAAGAGCAAGTATGTTACCTGTTTGGGCCCTCCCTTCTTTAATTTAGAAAGTCAAGAAGAGTACTCGTTAAATCAGAGTTTTACAACGGGGTGGGAATACCAAGCTATTCTTTAACCCGCAACCCAGCGAGACTGAGGGGTTCGGGCGTCCTGAGACTGGAGATGGAGGGGGCTGGCCACGCAGTGTCCTTAGCAAGAGGGGGCTGTCCCCATGGCAACACAGAGAACCCGAGGCCGTGTAACCATGAGGGACCCTCTGGCACTTCTTGAAGGTCAGAGGTCAGGGGGCCAAACGGCAGTTCATGCCCTGGCAAAACACCGCCTTCTCCCTTGAGGTTTTTAACTGGACAGACAGGAGCCTACGGCACGTATTCTCCCAGGGCGGGAGTGACTCTCTGGGAGTCGGCAACGACTGTTAGGACACACGGTCAAGGAAAGGACGGAGTCACTTGTTAAATGGCACCGACATGCCGCGAGGTGCCTTATTTTTGCCGACATGACGTGCAGGTGTTGACTGATCTCTTAGGTTCCTCCTTGCAGCAAGTGCTCTATGGCGGAAACGTGTCAGGAAATGTAGCGAGCAACTTTGTAACAATATTAAAAAAACTAAATTAAAAAAAAAAAATCTGTATCCCTACTCTAATTCCATGGTTTTTCATTTAAATTTCTTCCATACACTTGTGCACATACAATTCTGTGCTCTTTGGTCGCTCGATAGTTTACAATGACTCTTGTATATTTCTGGTCTTTACACGTGTAATCCAAGAGCCCACCGACTATTAATACCCCATTTTTCAAACTTTGATTCTTCAACGCTCGCTTGCTGATTTTGGTGGTCTCTAATATTCAATTTTTAAAAACAATGGTTGGGTGATGATAAATACTCATACAGCTTCCAAAAAATTAATGACTTATAATTTTAAGGAATGAGGTTATCAGGTGAAAGGATATAGAAATATTTATGGCTGCTGGTATGATTTGCTAAATTGACCTTTAGAGGGACTACACAAATATACAGTTTTCATTTCAATTTTATCATTTTTGATCTGCCTCTTGTGCTGAGTCACTGCTGTAGGATCCTAAAATCGTGACTGCCATTTCAAAAATGGCACTGACTTGTTGGCTTTTAAATAAGGAAACAACAACAAAGAATGAGCTCTTTAAAAAAAAAATTTCATACATTTGTATAATATACAAAACATAATTTTCTTTACACATGAGAACAATCTGGTTTCATACGTAGTAAGTAGTGAATACAATCTATTTAACTTTGGGTTATCTTCTCGGTAAGGGGGAAGACAGCATGTATTTGCATATGATACACATCCCTTAATCCATAATATCTTAAGCAACGCAGTCCGATAACCTCAATATTAACCAAATAAGCTCGATTAATGTTAAACATTGTGGGAAATGGGCAGGACTTACTTTTGTAACTGGGTGTCTGCTTTATCACATTTATTTCTTCTAGACGGATTAGAAGAAATTAACAATTGAAATCAGTTCTGTTAGAGAGTAATGCCATTAAGTCTGTGATTAAAAGTTACAAATGTTATTCAGATTTTGGGGGATTGTCTGGTTAATGTTCAAATTGCACGTTAGATGAGACAGTGGCTTTTCTGTCTAATTGAGACAAAATCCAGCTCTGAATCCAAGTGGTTAAAAATGGTGAAATAAAAAAGGGCTGATGTCTGTCCTTTTTTCTTCTAAATGTAACTATTTACATTGATTGCCTTTTGTCTATATGCCTTTCAAATGTCAAGATGTTTTGAAAATAATCAAATAACCATAGAAGGACTCAAGTGGTCGGATCAATTTAACCTGTGCCTTCTTATATAAGGTAGTGAATTTACAGAAAGCCCAATTCAATTTTCTTATCAAAAACAACAAAACCAAGGACAAGGCCTTAAAATCCCTTCCTTTGGGTTAATCCCTTTAGCTAACAACTACATTCAAAAATTGAGGACTTCTCATCCTGGGTAGGGAGTGACCTTTTCAGAAGAATCTGAGCCCTCCTCCCACCCAGGGGGCCACAACCTGTCCCCCAGGCCAGCGGGTCACTGTGCACTCAACCTGATTTTAAGTCCTTTAAAAGGATGAGCCATAAACAGGAGCAGCGGCCTCTCACGTGGAGAAGCTGGGGATGTGGCAGGGGAGATGAAACCCAAGAAGGGAGATAGTTATACTCCCATAATTTGAGACAGAGAGAACATTAATAAGCCCGTTTTTTTTCTTTTGTAGACTGAGAGAGAAAACTCTTAAAATTGTCTCCTTAAAACCAGACTTTCAAGACTCGTTTGTGACTGAGAAAACAAGACTGTAACAGGTCCTCCAAAAACCATCTGTCGAATATGGTTCTTATGTGGACGAAATCTGGCAGACGGAGAGATGATCATGAAGCCACACACACGATGGGAAATTCCTCGGTCCCCCTGAAGGTTTCATTAGCCACCATACTCTCACGGCCACACATGCAAAGAGGGTACCAAAGCCCAGAATAACCGCAGAGATTACATCTCACAAAAACTTCAGTAACGCTGAACCACATCAATTATGTGGAGGAAAAAGGACTACAAACATTGTAAATGTGTTAGTACGGCTTTTAGAGGAAATGGATTAAGGAGAAAGAGCTATTGATGGCAGTCAGATGGCAATGAGGTCAACACTGCAGCCAGGCACAGGCATGCCCCCGGCTGACTTTTAAACTGGGATAATTAAGCTTTATTTACTTCATGTAATGCCCATTATTTTAACCTTCTATTTATGGAAGTGCGAAGACACAGCAAAACAGCACAGTTAATGGGTTAAATTTATTTTCACTAGATTTACTAAAATAAAAAATTTGGTTTAAATTACTGTCAAATTGCCTTCAGGCATTTGGCAAGTGGGAACTGATACAATAAAAACTAAACACATTTTCAACTCATTTGCTGGTTTGGGAGGCGGACCAGAGGAGGTTCAGAAATCATACAAGAAGGCTCTTCTTCTACAAGCAGAGGCACAGCTGGTGGAGGGGTGCAGGGTCAAAGGGTCTCCACAGGTCTGCACCCAAATTAAGATTCTGGAAGCTCCTGCCCAGCTCTGCAGGTGGTAAGAGCAACATCATGTCATTGTTGATGATGCCTGCAGCAAAGGACAGGGTCGAGCCCCACCTCTGCTTTCGCCATAGTCCCGTGGACTTCTTGTAGTCAAGTTTCAGTCTCTTCTAGTTTTGATCGCAACTTGAAAAGTAACACTTTTCAAACCCACAATTCGAAACAATGAACCAAAAGAGTCATTTGCCACAGAGAGAACGTTGAGATGTATTTATAATACTTAAAAACAAGGTATTACATCTGGAATTCAGCCGAATGAAACTGGCACATCAAACAATAATAGAAGATTATAAAAGTAAAAAGGTAGACTAATTGAAAGAAATAGTAATTAGACCAAAGACAGGTTTATAGAAAACAACACTGGTGAACTTTGTATTTATAGACTTCTTTGAAAAGAACTGCTAACGTGACATTTTCTCCAATATTGTGATTGCTCTGCACCTATCTTGACGCCAGTCTCTATAAACACTGCTGAGTGCAGATCAGAAAATTAAAGCCGATTACGAACTATTTATATGATCTGGGTGCCAAAGTGGATTAGACTCTCTTAAAGTCCTTTCAGTTGGGAGTGAAGTTTTAATGAAGAGAGTTCAAATGCATTTATTAGAAATGGGCATTGCCAGACTCTAGGCATGGAATGTTCTAGTTCAGATGGGCAAGGAACTTTTCATTATTCCCACTTGTTGCAGATTTATGGTTCTTGTTTAAAATTACACATTCAAGGGGTGCCTGGGTGGCTCAGTCGGTTGAGCGTCCGGCTTCAGCTCAGGTCATGATCTCACAGTTTGTGGGTTCGAGCCCCGCATCGGGCTCTGTGCTGACAGCTTAGAGCCTGGAGCCTGCTTCAAATTCTGTGTCTCCCTCTCTCTCTCTCTCTCTGCTCCTCCCCCACTCATACTCTGTCTCTCTCTCCTTCAAAAATAAATAAAAACATTAAAAAAAATAAAATTACACATTCAAACTTTTAACATAATATATTGCTCTGCATTTTTACACAAAGATTTTTATTGATTTCTTTTAGTTTGATGTCTACATTCATTCAGTATTTATCCAGTGACCACAGTGTATGCTGGGTATTGTTTTAGAAGCTAGAGATAACACAGTGAATAAAAGAGACTCATCCCCTCCAAAGATCCCCGCCCTCATGGAATTGACATTCTACCTCATAACCCTTGAATGTTAACAGAATTGATCAGCCTCTGACTTAGTGACTTGAAAGGAGATGTTACCTTTATTTAAGTTGGCAAAAAATTATAAAACATCTTTGATAGTCAAGTTTGGAAGAAGAACTAACTGAGAAAGTTCTAATTATGTCATATCAATTAACCATTAACTGCCGTAAAAAGGTCAGTTCAAGTCCCAACTTCAGAACATGGGGACTTTAAAAACATTAAAAGTACCATTTTATTATTAATCTTGGGAATTAATTAAGATCATTAAACCAGAATCACAATTATGTAATCACTATGGGCTGTCTTCTGGGTGCCTATCTCATCTTTAACCCCTATTATAAATATATATACATATATACTTTTATTTTGAATGTTTATTTATACGTGTGTATATTTTAAACATTTATTTATTTAGAGAGAGAGAGAGAGAGAGGGAGAGAGAGAGGATCCCAAGCGGGCTCCTCGCTGTCAGTGCAGAGCCTGACGCAGGGCTCAATCTCACAAACCGTGAGTTCATGGCCTGAGCTAAAATCAAGAGTCAGATGCTCACACCAACTGAGCCACCCAGGTGCCCCCTAACTGCTATTACATTTATAAAGAATTCACACTTTTCTCAGTCACGGCGTGGTTTAGTATTTTTACAACCTACTCAGTATCCTCCTTGCAAAAAGATAATGCCAGTTGGAACAAAGCCCATAAGGCAGAATTTACCACCTGCAACAATTAAGACAAATATTTTAATAGCAATAAATCTGCCTAGAACAGAAAGTCCCAGTGGTTAGAACAGTGGTGATTACAAAAGCAGTGGTTAGAACATTTTGTATGAAGAAGAAAAAAAAAAAAGGGGGGGGGGGGGGAGGATGGCCGCTAAATCATAGTAGAAACCTACAGAGCCGCCCCCCCGCTCCAGGGCCCGAGGGGAGGGGAAGAGTGGGCAGAGGATGAACTGAAAGACTGTCAATGGAAACAAACGGAAGGAGCATGTTGGCTAGCAACAAATGAAGACAGTAGTGCCGGCATCTGACCTTGACAGTGATGTACCCTCGTTCTCATTCACACTCTGTCAGGTCTCTCTCCCGTCACAGGGGAAAAGTCAGCCAGCAGTGCTCTTGAGCGCACTGCCAGGTCTCCCTGTCTAAGCAGCAGCCCTGACATCTTCTGCTTCTTGTTGTAAGGCTAAACGTAGGACGATGAGGGCTGGGGAGCCCCCCCCGGGGACGGAGGTCTGTCAGGCCATCTGTGTGAGGGCTCCGGGGGGCTAGGGGGACCGCGGGGGTTTGCCACTTGAGTTCTCTATTTGTTTCAGGTGGGTCTTCTCTTTCCTTCTCCCTACAAGGGCAGTAGGTAACTTTGAACCCAGTTCAAAAAATTTTTTATTGCCAGCAAACTGGCCCAGGGTAAGGCCCATTCATAAAGGGTGTTTACAAGCTTGTTGATTTCTGGTTTGGAGATCTTAAGTATCAATGCAGTGGAGACACTGAGATATATAGAGCCAACAATCATAATGATGCCAATAGCCAGAGTTTGTGTGGCACTTCATGGTTTATGAAGAGCGTTCCCTTCCACGATCTCATCTCACCCTCAGAGCTGCGAGGAAATCTGTTCATCAGCTCAGCGAGGTCAGATTTCACACCATGTAAAATGTGGGGGAATATTTGCTTTTAATCTTTTAATCCTTTCCCATTATCCAATACGTACGCTAAACTGTATGGTATCGATTAGATAAAATGGTGACTTAAGGAAAGAAGAGATCCATAAGGGGGGAGATAGCCCGAATACACGAGGTTTTAGAAAGTGCTAGAGACACGGCCTTCCCTTGTGGAGGGGAGCAGGAACCCAAGCACAGCGATGGGGGTCGGGCTGTGTGGAGAAGAGCAAGGCTGGCTCCAGGCAGAATGATCTAGCCTAGTCCCAAGCACCAAACCTGGTGTGGGCCGAACGCCGGCTCTTTCCACAGAAGGAAGAAAAATGAACACAGGGATCATATTAATCAATTAGTCTCCTGTTTTCAACATCAATTCCCAGAGCGGATTAATTACTTCGTTAAGTAGGAGATTCTCCCTTGATTTAGGTCATTAATGAATATTACAAAGTAAAACCTGATTTATATTTCCAAAAACTTCTGCATTTCATACCCTTGAGAGGGCTTAGGGTCCCAAGGAGAAAGAGGTGCTAGACGTGAACTTGAGGTCCCAGCCGTCCCTTTCCTTCCATCCCCCAGGCTCTCCTCTGTAAGAGCCATCTCACTGAACTGCACCTAAAGTCCGGATGCTTTATCATTCTGTCTCTATCAATCTGAAAATGAACACTGGGATAAATGTTCTCGTCTTGACTGTATTTATGCTGTGTCTAATTTTAGTTTTATTGTATCAAAATGACTGACGTGGGTTTAACTGCTTTTATCTGATGGATGTTGGTGCATCAGACAGACAGATGCTTGCTCTTACAATTACTGGCCTGATGTATTCTGACTAATTTATGGAATGAGAGAGGGTATGTGTCCTCCAACAACACATCCTGTTCAGTGACTGTATATCATCAACGAACATTTAGAAAGGTCTAGTTATATTCAAAATATTAGCTAACCACTGAGAGAGGTGTGGTCAAAGTCCCTGGCCTCGGGGTATGGACAGGTTGTGAGATAGGACACACATCTCCATACAAACAACACTAGAAGTAAGAGCGTGATCAGTTAGTTGGGGCTGACTTGAGTTTTCTGGAAGGAGTTTTGGGGTGGAACCCCAAACTAGTGGCACGAACCAGGAGAAAGGCGAGGGTTTCTAGCCTGGGGAACAAAGCGTGTGGAGCCAACTTGCAGATAAGACTCAAAATGATGCACTTTCTTCAACAATGCCTGAAGAGATGGCTACCGGAGTATCCTCCTAACTGGTTTTTCTGCACCCACTTCCTTCCCCAAAGCTCCATCCCACTGAATCACTCCCATATTAGCTTTCCTAAACCACACTCTGGCCAGGTCAGTCCCCCAATCAAGACAGCCAAATACAGGCGGTCACTTTACAATATGGTCCTCAGGAAACTGCACTCATTCTTGTACGTTCTTTTAGAGCAGAGGTCAGCAAACTTTCCGTAAAGCAAAACTTCGTCTCAGCAGGCCATATATGGCAACCACAGTTGACCCTTGAACAGCACGGGTAAGAATTGCACCGGTCTAATTATACACGAATTTTTTTTATAATACAGTCTTGTGAATTTGTATTTTCTCTTCCTTCTAATTTCTTTAACATTTTCTTCACTCTAGCTGACTTCAGTGTAAGAATAGTCTGTAACACATACAACATACAAATATGTGTCAACCGACTGCTTATGTTATTGGTGAGGCTTCCGGTCAACAGTGGGCTGTTAGTAGTTAAGTTGTTGAGGGGTCAACAGTTGTATACAGATTTTCAACCATGCACAGGGTTGGCTCCCCTAACTCCTGCATTCTTCAAAGCTCGACTGTACTGATTTCTGCTGACACAGCACAAAAGTAGCCACAGACACCTGGCAGGTGGTCTGCTGGCCACAGTTTGCTGACCTCTCCATAGGAATCCCACGGTTGAACCATCCTGAACTCTAGGTGGTTCCCGTTCTAGGCTTTCCAGATGGGTCTCCTTACCTGGAGCACCCTCACAACTCACTGACTGTTGTCAAGGTCAAGGTCCTCAACTGTCCTCTGTTTGGCTTATAGGTCCTTACCTCATTACACCTTTCTTGTTCTCCCAATCAGCTCCTTCATCAGGCATCTGTCGGCTGCTCACTGTGTGCCAAACACTTGCTAAGTGCTGAGTACACAGAGTGAAAGGCAGACTCCTGTGTGTGAGAATTATAATCCAGCAGAGGCATGGACAGCTAGTAGAGGATGTCAACAGAAGTCCCCCTTCCTCTGACTTGCCACACCACCTTTTCTCTACAATGAAACACTCCATGCCTCTGCACCTCACACAGTTCTGTGCACATAGTAGGTGCTCAAAAAACATTTACTAAATTGAAATTAACAGTGCCTCTGTCCTCCTGACACATGAATACAAATTTTAGAGCCTTAGTGTTTCTCAGTGTGAGAAACACCGTGTCAAGGTGAGAGGACAGACTTCTGAAGAACGTGGGTGTGAAAGAAATAGGAAATAAATAGGAGCTGAGGCTGACATACTTTTCTTTTTCACAAATACATTAAACACCACCACCACCACCACCACCACACCACAACTCTGTGACCATCCTTCTTGCCAGGTGAAGTGATTTGCATTTAGCGGACAAGCAATTATGAAGATTGCGCTAAGGAGATGTGCTACCCCAAGTAGATTAGAAAGGCATAAATGGGGCCATGGAATCGTCTTAGCAACACCATATGCTTGGCAGGTACCAATCTTTAAATTAAACCACCTATCAAACCACCTTCCTGGGGCACTGCTGGTTATAAATGTGCTCCACCTGACTGGGAGAGAATTCCATGAGAGCTTACAAAACCTTGCTAGAAGCATTAAAAAAAAAAAAAAAAAAAAAATCCTAGCCATTTCATTATTTGTCATTCAGCGAATGTTAATATTTCTTTTTGTGTTCCTACTGAAGCTTGAAATTAACATGGCTTTTTGTTTATTTCTTCATTTCTGCATCCTTGTCAGCTCATCTCAGGGATCCTGTTTGTAAGGTGGCTGCTGCGGAGCTAAATAAAAAGGCCTAAAGACACTCATGCACGGACTAGTAAGAGGCTCTGCGTGAAAATACACTCGTTTTTTTAACCTCTCAGAAGTAGAACATTTACCTTAAAATAAATATTTAACACCTAGGACGCCTTTATCAAGAATCATTTTGACACGGACACTGGTCTTTCTCATCCCCACAGCCAGAAACCCTGGGGAGCAAAGCTTTCTGCAAATTATGACAAAGAAGAGTGTCTATGGGGTATGAGAAGGTGAGAAAGCAAGGGTGAATATGGGATTTTCTAAGGGTGAGCCCATCTCTGAAGAATGCCCCTCACCCTCCCCAGAGACTTGGAGCAGAATTCGCTGGAAGTGTAACATTTTCAAGCCAGTGTGGGAAGAATGTCCACTCTATCCAGGTTTATGTTGGATTCTAGCTGGCTCCCTACTGACTTTTCCTAAGGACCTGCCTCCAGAAGGCTTCTTCCCCACAGCAAATCCTGATTTACACCCCAGCTTAGCTGGGGCCCAAACAGCCCAGCAGGCAGCAGGTGTGGGACCTTGGGACAAAGAGTCCTCCCCTGGGCTGCAGCACTTTGAAGAAGTATGGGCAAACCATGACTTAGGTGCCTGATGTTAAATTTTTGCTGTGGACTTAAAATGCTGCCCCACAAAACACGCTGGGTGTTAAGGGAAGCTGTTTTATGAGGGCTTTTATGGGGCAAGAGACATTTTTTTAAAGTACGGACCATGACAAAAATGGGTATCTTGAATATCCCTAGGAACAGAATAATCAGGGACTACATTCGACACTGGCTTAAGAAATGCCAGTGTTGGCATTTCTTCAAATGTGGCAAATCATTCTTAACTTTATGTTAGGATCAGGGAAGAGTCTTCAAAAGACAGAATCCTTTTCATGTTGGAAGGCACGTGTATGTTTGAATGTGCTTCCTGAATGTCCCAACTAGGACAAGAGGGCACAGACCTTCTGTTTTGGAACACGGTCACCTGACAAAGCTCAGAGGGCAGACTGACAGTGGCTCTGCCTGTCCTCTGAAGACACAGAGCCCCCCGCGTTACAGCGAACGTGCCCGCGCCCCCCCCCCCCAGTGTGCCTGCCCGTGATTTCCCGTGCAGAATATCATGATGCTATATTCATCCTTCCTCTTGGCTGATGTTGACTCACTAGATGATAAAGCTGCACTGACTCACTAGATGATAAAGCCAGTCTTCAATCTCTATTTTGGGTAGGCTTTGCACTTTGGGGAAACTAGTAACACACCTTTCCCAATATAAATGTATAGGCGAGGCCATTAAACGCAGCTCTCTGATGGAGCCTAGAAGTTTCAATTGGGTCAGCGTCTTAACTACCACATCACATAACCAATTTGAAAATGAAACTTGCAAAGTTTTCTCTGGCTTTAGCTTGTAATCCTATTCCTTGGCTTGTTTTTGTACTAGAAGCATGCTGCCATCCCAAATGAGGACCGGGCGACAGGCTGGAGGTGAACGGGGGAGGAGGGAGGAAGCGATCCTGCTTTTCAGTTGTCTTTATTCAAAGCTGATTTTGAAACTTTATGGTGAAACTTGAGAATACCAGGCACCTCTACACGTAAACACAAGCACAAATCCACTTCCACGGCCAAGAGGTTTCTGGATTCCCCGCCATTTTGCATACAGAGGCCGGGTGCTCCGCCCACCTTCCCACGGCCTCCCCCTTCAGCGCGGACCGTCAAGAGGGGACTATGAAAGATGACCTCCAATGGTTGCTAAACACCACGTAAGAAAAAAGGCTCATTTTCTGTGAATCCAAGTTAAGTTGGTTTGCTTTATGGGATGATTAAGGCTGTTGCAGTGACCGCTGGGAGCACACCTATGCCCCTCACGTACCACTCACTCCTGGGACTCCAAGGAGAAGAGGTTCCCTTTAAGGGAAGTCTCAGAAGGCAGCTGACTGCACTGCAGCGCCATGGCTCCTAGGAGAGGGAGGCCTGAGGTTCCCCGAGTCGGAATCTCCCTGCATTTCTTTGTCCAGGCACCCAGGGTCCTGCTTCTGGGACAGCCTCTCCTGGGACCTGGAGGTGCCCCAGGCCGCAGTGGCTCTGCTCTTTCTAGTCCAAGAGTCACAATGGCATCCTTCAGGTCTGGTTCCTCCTCTTAATTTGCTGCCTCTGTCAGCGGCATGCTTTTGGTAGAGACTGTGGGCAATGCCGGGGGCCCGGCCCACAGGGCTAGGCCCCAGCTTCCAGCCTAGAAGGAAAAGGGCCTCACTGCCAAGGAGCTTAACATTCCTGGCATTCCAGGCCCTTATAATTCAGTCCGAGTGACCTCCCCAGTCTCATCCATCACCACATATGTCTGTTCGGTTCATTCACTCGTTTGCGAAGCATCCTCTGAGGACCCACGGTGAGTCAAGAACCATACTTGGCAACACAAATTCTCAACAGGGGCAGGGGTAGCCAGACCTACGAGCATATACGCACGATAAAGCGTCAGAATGAAGGTCTGGGGCACCAAAGAGGAAGCTGTCACTTCTACCCCGCTCAGGGCCCAGGCCAAATGCTACTGCCCACCGGAAGCTTTCCCCGCTCACCCTCAGCTGTCCTGCCCCCTCCCCTCTGGGTCCTTTTGGGTAATGAATATGCTCTCCTGTGCCCCTCCCCAAGGATTCCCGGCCCTTGAGATCAGGAGCAATGTTTCCTGTGCTCTCCACTGCAGCTGGCACAGCGGCTTGTACCTAGCAAGTGCTCTGTGCACGTTAATTATTGATTTGAATGCACCTAATGGTGAATCTTAGAATCAGAGTCAATGGCAAGTGTGCTGAACACAGAACATTTAATGTTACTTAAGGATTTCAGTTTGAATTTTAATGAAGGCTCTGAACAGTAAGCAACCTCCACTGTCTGTCTCACTCCCTCATCCGTGCACCAAGCCCGCTGCCGGGCACCCCTCACCGGCACCTGGAGGACATACTGGTCCCCCGGACCCTCAAACTTGCAAACCTTAAGCATTAAGGGTGGGTCTAATAACTAGCCCTTCCTTCCCCAAACGAAACAAAATTCTGGCTTCAGTAGCTCACCTCTGTGTTCAATGACGTTCTGAGGCAGTTTTGGGGCCAGTGGATGGGCGAGTGGGTGGGAGAGTAATCTAGATAAGAGATGGAACGAAATTTCCCACAGAGGGGACACAGGTTGTCTCTGGGGAGAACCAGGCCTAGGATCCTTCCCAGCCAAGCTCTGGGAAGCTGAGTGTGAACATATGCAGGGGTTAAGTCTGCCCTTGTCCCTGAGCACCCCCAATCTACTGTAAGGTGCTGCCGAGGTCAGCAAACACACATGACCCGTGAGACTCGGAAGGACAATCCAGTGGGCCATTGCGTGTGCAAGTGGGCATGCACACACACACGTGCGCGTGCTCTGTCCTCCTCGCTGCCCCGGAAGTCTGGCTCCTTCTCGACCATGTGAGTCTCGCGCTGATGACTCTCAACCTCAAGCTGCCCGCCCCCCTGCATTCTCCCGGCTCTGCAGGTTCCTCGTGCTTCCCTACACCCATCCTTCCCAGCTCCTCTCCCTACGGCCACCACCAACTGGGAAGAAGGGCTGTCAACTAAATGGTAACGTGACCTCTGAATGTCAGAAGCAGCTGAGGGGTGGCCAGAGACGGGAAGACACAGAAAGGTCTGAAGGAACTGGCTTCTTCCTCTCTCACCTCTAGAGTCTGGGTCAGATGTTAAGGGCCAGAAGGTGGAAGCTGATGGCTGCTGTCTGGTTCTCTTCCAAGGGCTTTTATTGGGGGGTGCGGGGGAGGGGGAGGGTCTGATACCATTTATAGGTAAATATCTCACAGGGCTGGTCTCCTCTTTATTTTCAACCATGGCCTACAATTTTAGCATCAAATGCTACCCCGAATAACGCAGTATGCGATAATATTTGTGTATCAATCGTAGGTCTCCGTTGACTACTATTTTTAACATCAGAGATGAATTCCCATGTAAAATTACTTTCCCTCTTACAGCCTCCCACTCAACCAACACCCAGACAGCTAAGTTAAAAAAAATACTAATGCTCATTACAAGGAGAGTTCTGCCTATGTGTACGTTTAACGTTAGCAGTGCAGAACCTGAAAAAAAAAAGTTAGTAAAAAGGACCATTAACTCATAAGACTTTGGAGTACTTTCGGGAGCTTATGTATAGTAAAATATATCACAATTTTATTTTCGGTTTAATTAAGAGCTCGTATCTTATGGTATCACTGCAAGTCAAACCCTAATATTCCCAAGGCACACGAAGAGAAATTCTCATGAAAACATTCCTAATTGCCAGTTGGCCACCCACAGCAATAGGTAAAGATTCATCTGGATACAGCTTGGAGGGGGCGCTGAGTGCTATGAACTCCATCGTCTCCTCTCCAAGGGCTGTCAGGGAGGCCCTGCTCTGTTATGGGCGGAAACTTACCAAGCCAGACACGTGCAATCAGACCAAAGTGGTCGCATTTTGTTGGTGTTAATGGGACCGCCTAATTCAATCGCGAAATCAATCAATTCGATCAGGAAGCTCATGTACAAAGGAGAACCCTATAGTTCTCGGGATTAAGGTTTAGCCGGTGTAAGCGCACCATATTGAAGTTATTTGTGTTATGTACTCTCTTATGAGAAAGAATCAGCTTGTTATCCAATTTGGAAAGAAAACAAACATTTCCTGTGAAACAGCCCAGAATTATTTTCATGCACCATCATTTATATGCATCAGGTAAACTGCTGAAGGCGTCTCGGACTCTGCCTGCTCCAGGGGAGCTGCTCCGAAATGTTTCTTGTCTAACAAGCCCAGGTGGAAATTCCTCCCCCCCGCACAGACCTGCCCACCCCTGCCTGTCACCAAGCTTCCTGCTGGCCCGAGAGTAGTATTGGACCTCACATTTAATCATGTGGCTCAGAACTCCAAAGTTATGGTTTGAATGTTGCCAGAGTTAGGACTACTTGGGGTCTAGAGATTTTTAACTCACACAGAGCTCCCCTGACAAGGACAGGGACAGAGATGACACACGGGGGCCCAATGCCAGGTACCCAAGGAACAGGGAACAGCAGAGGTGACAGAGTTTACAGGGATGGCAGGGCAAGTACTTGGGAAAGAGCTGTGCCCAGAGTGCCTCCAGAGCACCACAGAACACCCGTTGGCTGGCGTAAAGGAAAAGGGACCGCATCAGCCCACGGTCCACTTGCGAGAGAACATCTGCCTATGCTATCTGCCGTGAGCACTGGACGCGGAGTCAGGGGAGCTGGGCCAAGGTCCTGGATCTGGTCCTGCTCACTGGACAGGGGAGGGGCACACAGCAGGCCCCCTAACCAACCAGGTGTCTGAGCCTGGCCGGTCGGCTTCACAGGCCTTCACGCCGTTCCTCCTCAGCACCTGGCCGAGGGCCTGAACCTAGCATGTGTTCAACATTAAGGGTGTTCAACAAGATCCGCACCGAAGGAGGTGGGATTAGGTCACTGCCAAGATCGTTTTTGGGGCCACAGTGCTGCAATTCTGTGGGAAGGGTTCTCCTTAGACAAAAGGAGAGCTCCCCTCCTCGTTATCCCAGTCCGGTAACTGCTACGTATGTGGTTGGCTGCACAGCCCGGTTTGCACGTCCCTGTAGCTCGACAGTGTCTATTGTGCAAACATCTGGCACTGTTGCTGATAAAATGGAGCATCCAATAACATGACAGTTGCTGGTAATTTAGCACTCAGATGAGCCCTTTACCATTATAATTAATAAACTTCAGCATTCATGTCTGTGGAGGGAGTGCCAATGGATTTATGTTCTCTTTTTATACAATAAGACAACAATAGTAGATATACGATGTCATTGAGGCTTGCTCTTTTGAGTTTTCGAGATTTTTTTTTTTTCCTCCTGCCACGACCATGTTGTTTGGAACCATTTAAACCCTGACCTGGCATTACTGTATGGAACAGGATCTATGCGTGAGAAACTGGACTAAAATGAAAGCCCAGTGTCAGGAGAGCTGGCTGCGGTCAGGGACAGGCCGGCTTCACTCCTTCCTGGCTCCGTGTTCTCGGCACGGCAGGTTCTGAGCTTCCACAGGGAGAAGTGGGGATGAGACAGAGCTGTTCTGATGATTAAATAAAATAGTACCTGTGATCATACTCTGTAAGTATCAGATTGTATATTAAAAACAAATAACGAATTGAGAACCATGTCTTATGAAATGAATCCAGATACTCTTTGGAATAGAAACCTACTATGAGATACACTTATTTCTCTTTTCAGGGAAGGTGTTGAGTCTATCATGACCAGATTGTACAAAAAGGGAAATTGAAAAAAAAATTCCCATATTCAAAAATAAAGTTTATGAAAGATGAAAGAAAGGCTTTTAATGCACCAACATGTATAGCTACATACAGACAGCTGAGAGTGTGAGAGAGTGTGTGTGTGTGTGTGTGTGTGTGTGTGTGTGTGTGTGTGTTTTAAGTTTCAATCAGCCAGTGCTCAGAGAGAGGACCAAGGTGGTATAATTTCTAATTACCAAGTATCTGAAACAGTATTTTCTTTTTAGTAGAGATATACAAATCTAGTAACAGTTGGAACTCATTTATTTGGCATCAACAACTATAGGAACATAATCCAGAACCTGGAAGTAAACTCCACAAGGGCTCTGAGCACCACAAACAGACGTCCCAAAGTCCACACACGAAGCTCACGCTCGCTGGCCACAGAGAGGCCTTCTCCAGGAGCCTGCTTCATGCAAGCACCACTCTGCACGGCGCCCCCTGCATGGTACTTCCACATCCTAGACGTGCACAGCAATTCTATTAGGGTGTGCGGGGCAGGTGCTGTCCCTGTGGTGGGGACCACGGCCCTGGACATTTAGTGGAACTTACCTCTAAAAGAGTAATCAAAGCCACATGATAGTAACTGTACTTTTATTATTAATTTCCAACCGAAAATACACAATGCCAAAAGAGCTACGGCATCCACATAATGTTTTTCAATGTATTAATCAAAATAGCATCTGTACGCATCAGAACAAAGTGGTGTGGACGTGTACTAAACACAATCCAGCCTACACACATTATGTGGATGGAGCATACAGAAATTCTCCTACACGTGTGATCAATGCCCAGGCAGGGAACCAGGGACAAGGGATTTATACTTCCAAAATTCCAGGAGTTCATGATTTACTCAAGGTCGCACGTCCAGCCTGAAGCTGGAATCCAGGCCCTCTGGCTCTTGCGTACTATTTTTTCATTACCTCTAACAAGTCTGGGGACTTGACTCTGCACTCGTCACATTGGGGGGGGGGGGAGGGGCTGGCACACTGACAGTAGCGAGCCGACAGCTGAACCCCGAGATGACCAGAGACCAACCACTCTGAGAAAACATGACAGCTCTCGAGGCAGAAAGACCCGGCTCTATCACTTAGTGGTTATGTGACTGCGGGCAGTGTCCTTAACCTCTGTGAGACTGTCTCCCCATTGATAAAACAGGCCAAGTATTTAGCTGCAAGAGTCGTGCACAATAGAGATGATGTATACATATAAAGTCCCTGGCACACGATAGGCACTTAATAAAAGGCAGCTCTAGTTATTATTTTAAGAATTCAATGAACAGAGATAACAAGAGCCTTTTAACTTTGGAGCAAAGAGAATTAAACATCTAAATAGAATGCATAAGTGCATCTCCATAGACGAGCACATTTCATGACACTCATAATGATAACCTGGAGGGATTAAGAAAAGGCTCCGTTGGAGAGGGAACGCCCCTCAGTAGAAGGAGCGGGTATCTGAGAAGCAGACACATCGGGTTCAGATCCCAGCAGCTACTTACTAGCCTTGTCACTCGGCAATGGGTTTCTTGAGATACAATTTTCTCATCTACTAAATGGGGATGAGAAAGCTCATGAGGGTTAAAGGTAGGCCCTTGGCCTTTAGCAGGTGCTCATTAAATGTCAGTGCCGTTCCCCCTTTGTCCTCTCCTCTGTATCAGAGGGCAGTGGGTGCAGTGGTGTCTTCTTGTTCGATTTCTGTCCAGAAAAATGAAAGCATTGTAAGTGTGGTGTGGAAATGGATTAAGTTGCAGTCACTTGGAAAACTTACACATATAGGATATTCTTTAGTCTCCAATATTGTGACTTATATAACCATTTCTAAAAATACCTGCATTCATCAGAGTATTAAAATATAATATTCAGTAGGCACTCAATAAACGTGCTGCAAATCGAATACGTGAAAGGAGTGATAATCCAATTGTAAAAACAGGCGAGTTCTACGTGCATAAAGAGGGCAGTCTGTCTACGGAGTAATTAATTCTAACTGAGACAACATCGGGAATTGAAAAAGCGGGAACATACCCTCCCCCCCCCCCAATTCAATAAGAAATCAAGAATGGTTAAACCTCAGTATTCTCCGCTACTCAGCACTTTGGGTCTCTCAGATCTTTTGACCCGGCTGAAGTAGACTATTTAATTTCAAGTTAGCAGAAATGCACCTGATCTCCCCGAACTGGTGGAACGAGTATGTTCAGGTAGACCTGTCCCCTACAGCTCTCCCACAGGCACGCTCCACGATCCCAGAGACACGTGCGCTCGCACGCTCCACAGGACACAAGGTTTGTGGCCGAGGTTCCGTCCCCTGGCCCGATGAGGAACAGCCCCATCTTCACCACAAAGATCAGGATGTGGCCTGAAAGTGACACATCCCAGCCACGCCCAGCTCAGAGCTCCAGCGAGCGTCTTCCCCTAGAGCAGGACCAAAGGTACTTGCTGAAGGATCATTCTTGCCCCACCTCCTGTGTCCGGAGCCACATGGCAACTCCGTTCTCATCTGCCTGGGTCTCAAAGGGCCAGCTGCCAGTGATACTGACAAGTCCACCGTTACCTGCTGGCCCAATTATTCCTGTAGGCCCAGGGGCATCCATGGTCACACAAAAACAGAGACAGGCCATGAGATGCGAGACATGGGGAGGTCGTGCCGGCTTTGGTTTGGTGGAAAGATGTCAGATGAGCAGAGGAAGGGGAAGGGGAGGGCCGTGAGGTCCAGTGCGGGAGGAGGGCAATACTCTCACGGCAACCCCAGGCGAAGGTGACGGAATCGCTCATGGGGTGGGGTGCTGCCACAGCCACAAGAGAAGTTCCTTGCAAAGCCCAGCGATGGTATTTATCTGCCACAGATGAGTTACAATATAAAAATTCCCAGGCTCATCCCATTTTGTGTGGCCTGCCATGCTGACCAGCATTTCTCCTAACGAGCTGCTCCTAAGCACACCCCTGCCTCTGGCTGAAGCTTCGCCATTTTGTCAAGGAAACAAAATGCCTGTCTATGGCTCAGCACTTGGACTTCACTCACAAACACCATCTCCATGAAAACCTAATAAAAAAGCAATAAAAGTGAAATATAGTTTATTAATATTCATACTGTCTCCCACTGCCAGCAGCCACATGTGTTCGGTCATTAAGGAGGAGGCTGCGCGTAGCCCGGATCCCGGGGAACGGCAGTCTTGGCCATCAAAGTGACCATCGCAGTGGGCGGCTCCGAAACGGAGGGAAAGGCCTAAATATAACTGCACGACCATTAAGAGGTCCGGGGCCACCTTTTATCACCGGCTGGCTGGGTGGCCTTGGGGGATTCTCCACATCGCCTCCTGGGGCCACCTGGCCATGCGGCGGGGCTGATAATGCCAACCCAATTACCTGACATCTGTGCTACGAGGGAGAAAAACTTCTGTATCCGTGATACGGAAATGGATACATTTGAGCTTGAGGACATGAAAAAGTTTTCCAAGAGGCCAGAGGAAAGTGAAGAACCAGAATAAATTGGAGCTGTTCTAAAGAACAATTTATAGGGCAGTTTGATATAACCAGTACAAATTTCCAGGAAGAGAAAGAACACAGACTCAAGAGAAAAACTGAGGGAAGGGAGATTTACAAATAGTCACAAAATACACCCTGCAAAAGATATTTTGGACAAATTACCCAAAGTTATGGGGAAGCATGACTGGGGAATAAAATGGCTATGGAAACAGAGTTTAATGATGAAATCTTATCACCCTCAACACAACTTGGCTGTGATCATAGTGATTTCTCAGTGTCCTTCCTGGGTTCTCCTTGAGGGAAGGGCCTCCTTCTCTTCATCGTGGTGCACCCCACCCCGCTTAGAGTGGGGGCCCACTAAGTGCTTCCTGGCTGAAGGGGAGAGAGAAGGAATAACCAATCCAGATTTGGAGAAGGATGGACATATGACTGGTTCAGACTTGGGAGAAGTGGCCAGAAGGGGACAGTGTCCTGCGGAATAACAGATACCACGGCAAGGAGAGGGTCCCCGGAAAGCCAGTGATAATGTCACATTTGTTGAACTTTGGTTTTCTTAATAGCAGCGGGGGACGAAGACAATGTGTAAATACACGTGTGGTAATATGCAGGTTCCTTTCTCCTCTGAAGGTCTGGGAGAATAAAGTACCACTACCCACATGGAATCCAGGGGCGAGGAAGACACGTGAGGAAAATCCAAAGAAAACCCAGGCACTCTGTGCTTCTTCCACACGGTAGTGCAAAGAAAGCGCACGACACTGAGGGGCACGCACGTAAGGAGCGGTGAAAGGATGAGGGGGTTCAAACGCGAGACTGAAGGGAGCCCCTGGCCTCCCTGGGGTCATCACTCCACAGGTGACACGCTTTCACCACCACTTCCCCTTTGTGGGGGAGGCTGGCTACGGTTCCCATGCGCTTTCCCAGGCCGTGCACTTCAATGCAGCCTCACGGCGACGGGCCGGTATGAGCATCCCCAGTGCAGGGACCAGAAAGCTGAGACACGGGACGGTTGAGGAACCTGTGCACGAACACGGAGTCAGGAAGCGGCACAAGTGGAGCTTTGTTTCAGGGTCGCCAGCTCTGAAATCAGTTCTACTGTGTACTTTAGCAACACTAGCATATCATAAATACAGGTCTTTTTTCTCCCCAGACAGGATGGGTCCTCCTTATAAGAAAGAGAGAAAGACACACGTGCGCGCGCACACACACACACACACACCCCAAAGAGACTCTGGGAACCCCTGGCTCACTGTGCAGACGGTGCCTGGCCTTCAGGTAATACCATGCTCATCAGGGCAACATCAACCTCCACTTTTACGCACCAGGGTGCCCAGGGGCCTCGCAGACAGCTAGGATAGAGACGTTCCTTTTCTTCCCAAGTCAGTGAAAAAAAAAAAGAAAACCCCTAATTTACTCCACTGTTTCAACCTAGCACCAGAAAAGTATAAATCATCCTCAAAATTCTGCTTTTGCAAGGATTTTTAAATCCATTCCTGGAGCAACTACACAGATACAGCTCTCAAAGCTACTCATATTCTAGCTGGCATTTTTAACAATTCTGGGTCCCCTGTACAAACCCAAAAAGGCCTAAATCTCAGTTCACAGTAAAATCCCACCTCATCCCCACTTCTCAGCCTGCAAAAGTTCTTTCTTCTTTTCAATATTAATTTATGGAAGTGAAATCCACAGAACATAAAATGAGCCACGTTAAAGCACACCATTCCGTGGCACCTAGCGGCCTCACAACACTGTAACCAGCCCCTCTATCTAGTTCTGGAATGTTCCCATCACTCAGAAGGAAGACTGCTTCCCCACCAGCAGAGCCTCCCCTCCTGTGTCCCCCAGCCCCTGACATCAGCCACCAATCTGCATTCTGTCTGTATAAATTCATCTATTCTGGACATTTCATATGAAGGGAATAAAACATTTTATTGTTGTGTCTGGCTTCTGCGGCCTGTTTTGCAGGTTTGCCCTCATGTAGCATCTACTGGTATAGCCGAGCCTCAGATAACACAGGTGACAACTGCATGGCTCTACTTATGTGCGGGTTTTTTTCGATAACGTATAGTACTATAAATGCATTTTCTCTTCGTTATGATCTGCTTAAGAACATTTTCTTTTCTCTAGCTTGCCTTATTATGAGAATATAGTAAATAACACGTATAACGTACAAAATACACGTTGACTTTATGTTATTGGTGAGGTTTAAGTCAACAGTAGGCTTTTAGTAGTGAAGTTTTTGTGACGGTGAACGTTACACATGGATTTTTGACTGCGCAGGGTGGTCAGCGCCCCTAACCGCACATTGTTCAAAGGGTCAACTGCACTCTGTTCCTTTTCGCGGCTGAATGATACTCCGTTGTCCAGACAGACCACAATTTTGCTTATACATTTGTCCACTGATAGACATTTGGGCTGTTTCCACCTTCTGGCTACTGAATAATGCTGCCATGAACACCTCTGGACAAGTATTGGTTTGAGTCCCTGTTTTCAATTCCTTCAGGTATATACCCAGGAGTGGAACGGCAGGGCTCATACAGAAATTCTTTTTGCGGAAGGGCCAAGTTGTTTTCCACAGTAGCTACGCTATTTTGCATTCCTACCAGCAACGTATGAAGGTTCTCGCAAAAGCTCTTTTAAACATACCTAAATTATTAAAAAAAAAAATTTCCTGAAATGATTTTCATTAATGCTGACCTTTGCAGATCATGAAAGGCTTAGGGGATTTATATAACAGCTTTCCTTTAACAGACCTTGTGAAATCTCTAATCCTCAACTCCCCCGATCAAGTATGGAGAATATGTTAATCACCAGAACGGACACCCAAGACATTTACAATCTAGCCGGCTGCCCAAGACTAACCCCCAGGACAAATTATAAAACAAATGGAAGTCCAAATGTTCCCTCAAATGCAAGGAAGCATAAAATACAGATTTTAAATGCAATGAGAATTTACAACAGACAAGGGAGAGATGCATGGAAAACACGGCGGCCAAAGAAAGATGAATAGGGAAACAAAACAGAAGTCCTTGAAGGGCGGTTTGAATAAAGAAGAAAAACAATAACTGTGCAGAGCACTTAGCACCACGGCCCGCCTCCATCCCGGCCAACGGCCCGGCCTCACCGACGGGGGCGCCCAGCTCTATTAACGCGGGTTAGCTCAGGCAGCGAGCGCCCTGATCAGGAGACACTGAAGAGCTGGGACCCTCCGCCTCCCTCGCTGGCACCGGGCACTATCTCATTTCCCAAGGGCGGCGGGGAGCATATCTCCTGCAGAAGAGCCCCTCTCCTACCTGCTAGGAAAGGCAGTGTTGTCATGTTTCCTTAGAAATGTTCAATTTCTGTGGCAAAACAAACCCAGCAATTCTCATGCTGTGCAGGCAAAATTGAAAGTATTTAAGTGTGGTGAGTCTTGCTCGCTAGATGGGAAGAGGGATAACATGAATATGTACAGAGTCCCTCCTGCTTCCTCTCTGGTACCCGCAGGACACGACCGCACGTGCCTTCCTTCCGCAGCAGGCAGTTAGACTGAGTGCGGGGAGTTTTACCAAAGAGCAGGTGGGCAAGGGGCTCGGCACACCCTGCCGTCAGCCGGGGGGGGGGGGGGGGGGGGGGGGGCGGGGGGGGGGGGGGCGGCCCCACTGCCCTGTGCTGCCCTGTGCGCCAGGTGGTTCCTCCCTGGGCAGAAGCCCGCAGAGCCGGCACTCGGGCGTCGCAGTTATCCACATCCTTCTCATCCTCACGTTTAGGGGCACGCTCTTGGGGCCAAGGCTGACTTGCGCCCGAGTCCACCGTGGGGTGATGTGCAGACGCGTGGCCTGCCCTGGCAGACACGCATGTGCACTGTGGCCACGTGCCCACGCCGTCCGGTCTCTGGGCTGGACGTGGTGCGGACACTGCCCTGTCCGGCGTGCCAAGGGCACCCTTTCACTACCACCGGGACAGGGGCCGTGGCTTGAAAAAACCAAGCAGCGTGCAAATCCAGCAGCCGCACCAAACCAAGCCTCGCTCGGGGCTCCTGACGTGACAGGAAAAGGCACTGTGGCTCCACGGCACTCTCCAGAGGACAGGACGCCTGTCTGCGTGAGGCGGGGAGGGCAGGAGGATGGACAGGACGCTGCTCACATCACACGCATTCCTGAGCCTACCCGCAGCCGCTAGCCCTCTCCAGCCCTCGGGGGCAAGCCTGGAGGCCCTCTGCAGCGGTGCAGGGGTCATCCAGACAGAGTGGACATACAGGCTGCACTTGTGGGTTGGTTACCCACACGTGGGTGACCCCGGGCAAGGCCCGGACCACACGGCCAGATGGGGAAGCTGCTGCTGCCCCAGCTCCCTTCAGAGTTATGATAACAATCACATGAAGCCACGTTCCTGGAACACTCAGGAAAGATGAACAGCCATCATCACCATCACAACCAAAGGCCTGGGCAAATACAAACTGGTGCTTCCCCCTCACAGAGAGTGGGGCCCACTCGGCCCTTCTGCTAATTTCTCTGGTGCCTTCCAATCCTGAGGCTTTCATCCAAACGTGTGTGCCCATAAGAGACGTTCTTTCCAAAGAAGCCACGGCACCCCCTCCAGGGCCAAGGGTACCCCGCAGCGTCTCACACACAGTAGGGACTGCTCTGCTGAGTACAGCTTATAAAGTAATGCACTGAGATGAAAATACGGGCCTTTCCATACAAAGCACGACACAGAACATAAACATGAAAAGTTGGGGGGAAAAAACTGTAAATGGCACAGTTCTCAGAGAAAATCATCTTCAGTCTTACATCTTCCGTCAGAAGCCTCGTTTGGATCTGCATGGCACCCAATTGAGAGTCAGATGTGAATACATTTCTTTCAGGGGCAGCCCCAACACAGGACAGGACAGCAATTAACTGGCAACATTCTGAAAGCTCAGTTCTCGCTTAACTGTGTCCCCGTGCCTAAGTGTGTGACTTGTGGAGACTTCCCGTCACTGCTGGTATGTCCACCTGGGTTAGCTTGGGAGAGCCCTGGGAACACAGGTGGAGGGAAGAGAAGAAAAAGGAAGAACGAGGAATGTTACAATTAATAACCTACAGGGGCGTCGGGGTGGCTCAGACAGTTAAGCGTCCAACTTCAGCTCACATCATGATCTCAAAGTTCATGGGTTCGAGCCCTGCGTTGGGCTCTGTGCTGACAGGTCACAGCCTGGAGTCTGCTTCGGATTCTGTGTCTCCCTCTCTTTGCCCCCTCCTCCACTCACACTGTCTCTCTCTAACAAAAATAAACATTAAAAAAAAGAGAGAATAATCTATACACGCAAGACTCAGAAGAGCTGTGGAAAGCTTCAACACAGTGCCGCTAACTTGCAGAGACTTTCATGGTCCCCAAGGCCTTTATGGAACATCATGGGATCCAGAAGCTAAGGAAATGGCTAAGAGACTCATCCTGCATCACATGGTTGGTGGGATGCTGGGACCCAGGTCTCTGTCCCCACGGCACCTCCCTAGATTGAGCTGGTGTTAGCTAGTGATTTCAGCTCATTGTAAAATCATTTGTAACATCAGCCCTGGTTCTCCCACAGGGTTTACGAGCCAGACCCTGGCCCCAGGAAGCTCACAGTTTCCCTGGAGATCAAATGGATGAATGACTAACAAGACGATTGCACTAGATCTAAATGTTTTGAGGAGGGAGAGATCACTTCTGGTCATGGCAGATTTGGCTCTTGAGTTTCAGAAGGGAAGTGGAACAGGGCTGGGTTTGGGGGTCTGGGTGGGACGCAGGGCAGGGGAGTTACCGGAAGCAAAGGCAGCAGCACCGTCTCCTGGCAGGCACGGAGGCCACACGGGGTGAGGGGAAGGCTGGGGCCCTTGGAACAGGACTTTGAATTCCAGGTTAGGACCCAGAATATGGGAGCTGTAACCGGGAACAGAGGAAGGGCATAGAATCAAGGAAGGAGATTTGGGGAATGTCTTCTGAGGAAGAAAAGGGAATGATTAAGAGCAAGGAAGGATACCTCCTTGGAACTAATGCACAGAGAGCAGCCTGACAGCACGACGAGGAGAGGCAAACAGGGGTAGTGTGGCCATGAGCTCAAATCTGCAAACCAGCGGACCTCTCACCGCCAGGACAGTCATAGCAGAGGACCTGCGTCTTAAACTGGCTGCTCTGAGCTGCGGAGGGCACAGTGAAATTACATTTACATGCTGGTGGCTCTCTTGTTTCTTCCACAGGAGCAAGCAGAAAGCTCCTGTCGGCGCAGAGGGAAAAGAAGGAATGTGGCTCTGCGCCCAGCATGTGGCCTTGGGCCATGGCCCAGTTATTGGGGTGCATGACCCAGGCCCTGCTGCCAGAACTGGTCTCGTCATGCCTGAGATCACTGCCGGGGACAGGGGCCCCTCTTCAAGGTCTGTCACTTAGACGTAGACGGGCTAACACACCGCGTCCAAGATGGCACGCAGGCACCCTCTCTCTCTCTGCGGAGGAAAGAAGACCTGCCCTGCAAAACCAGCATGAAAACCCCCTCAGATGGGGGGCCTGCCACAGGGAAAAGCTGCTTTGGGGAAAAACTGGGCTGTTTCACACATGGGTGTGCTGGCCATGGCCACAATAACGGGAAAGCCAAGGGCAGGACCCCATAGGCATAATAAAGGCTGCATGACCAAATTCCACAGACTTACTCTTCTTTCTGGACTTTGACACTTTAGAGGGAACAATGTGTCACTTCTGTTTCCGGCAGCCACTGTCCCTAAGTTTTAGAGGACAAGTCCATGACTTGTCCCACAAAGCAGCACATAAAATAAAGAAACAGCATGATAGAAATGCTGCTGTCATAAGCAGCTGTTTATTCCCCAGAGTTGTTTCTACAGGTTGCCCTGTCCGGCCATTTCCAGAAATGTCTGTTACCCTGCTGGCCATCCTGTTGCAGGATGGACAAATCTATCTCTTTTGCCAGAACGCAACGCAACACAACACAACACAACACAACACAACACAACCAGGAAGAAAACCCAGGCAAGATAAGGTTTAAGGGTTTAATGTTACCAACATTTTCCTTAGAGGTCTTTATGGGTGAAGAGATCTAAAATTTTTATTTAAGAATTTTTTATTTAAGTTTTTGACCTAAGTGCCATGAGTTCTGGTCCATGTACAGATCTGTGGTGCCACTGCCACAATCAGGACCCGGAGCACTCCCATCTCCCTGAGTCCGCCCGGCCCTGCTGCTCACTTCCCCAAGTGACAAAATCTGATCTCAGTGCCAGGTCTATTTATATTCTGGGGGGGTTCACACTCAGTGCATTTTTATTTGCCACTATAAGTTCTCATTTACAGAAAGAAGAGAACTAGAACTCCTTCACTGGAGGGCAGTGGATGATAAAGAAGCGACACCAACAGTTTGTCTCTCGTGTGCTGGCCAAAAAATTTTATTCTGTGGTCAATGTTTACATAAATCAGGTTGTGACTGAAGAGCACACATCCCCTGTCACAAGCAGCAGGACCGGAGGGGGCTCCAAATATGGGAAATTCTATGGACCAGGCTACCTGCTGCCCATGAGCATGCACACCCAACACACCCGCACCAACACCCACTCACGCCAATACTCACACCTCCAACACACACACACACGAAACCCACATTCGGCACACACACGACACATACTCACATATCCAAGACACCCAACATCCACACCCACCAACACACACTCATACACACTAACACACTCACACCAACACCCAACACACATACACACACGCTAAACCCACTCAACACACCCACAATATACACTCACACACACAACACACACACAAAATACATACTCAAATATCCAACACACCGACACATCCAATACCCACCCCCGACACACAATCACACCAACACACACTCACATGCCATCGGACGGTTTCTGAACAGTCTCTTACGTCACTCCAGTCTTCGTTCCTTGACCTTCTGATGTCGGCAGAGATGGCGAGTGGACGCGGGAAGTCCCGGCAGGTGTCAAACCTTCACGAGGCTTCCAGGGTGCCGTTCTCCACTCTCCGAGGCCCCTGTGCCCGGCCCAAAGAGCGTAGTACTTCACAGCCTTCCTCCGGCTCACCAGTGGCAGCAGGGTGGCGACAGCCCATGCCCTCAAGTGAGGAACAGCACCCTGTCTTTCTATCCACACCAACACAGTTCCGTCACCTCTCCCTCCCGCCTCAGAGGGCGGATGTCGCTCCTCTCCTCCGATGCTGACCCCTTCACTGTTGAGCTGGACACCGTCCCTCCCTGACGCTGGAGGAGACCCACCAAACACACTCCCTGGACGCGGGCCCTCCTTCGTTTAGCACCTGTCGAAGGTAAAGCACGGTAGCGGGCCTCCACATCGATAGAAATGATGAAGAAATCATGCACGATCCCAAGAAGCTTGGGAATACTGGGGATGTTGATAGCTAATAATGACACACACAGGCCAGACTGAGTACAGGCTAGACCAGAGGCGCCTAACCGTGAAGGGAGCCCAAGGGAAAAGCATGATGGTTATGACAGGCACCTCGGGCCAGGCTAGGCGCACACAGGTGAGTCAGACACACGCAGCTTGTTCGTTTAGTCCTTATAAAAGCTTCGGCAACGGCTGTGATTTTTCCCCCGTAAGAGGAAAGAACAATGAGCCTCAGAGAGGAGTGGGAACTTGCCTAAAATCACACAGCTATACGGGAGCAGGTCTGGAATTCAAAGCCAAGTCCGCTGCCACACATGGCGATGAGGAGAAGAACGGTGGTAAAAATGCCCGCAGCTCACATTTACGCAGAGCTCACCATGCGCCGAGCTCATGTGCAGCAATGCTCGAGCAGCCGCGTTCTCTGCGGGAAATCTCTGTTCGCTCAGCTCACACGTATGAAGACAGAGTTGAGGGAGTCATGTCTAGCATGTGAGTAAGGTCCCCCAGGGAAGCAGGTAAGAGGTTAGAGGCCCAGAGGACGGCACCGTCTTCACACCTTCAAGGTTCTCTAGTCAGATCGTGCTGTGCTCGACCCCTTCTCCGTGCTAGGGGAGTCGCTTCTAATTTTCTGCAAAGGTATAATGGGACATGACAGATGTTGGCTGATTTCAGGGAACTAATCTGTTAAAAGCCGAGTCAGCTGTCTTCAGGTTTTAAATTGAAATCTCACAGGTGGAAAGGCAAGATGCGAATGACTGTTTCTGGTGAGATGTGTATGTTCCCCCAAAGGCTGCCACTGCAGACCCATACGATCGGGTTCAGAGATGCCGGACGTCACGGGCCCAGGGTTCGGGTGACCAGTGACAGAACACAAGCAACCGGGTGTGTGAGAGTGTCTGCCGTGTGGCAGTGTGAGCTGGGCTAAAACATATGGGGCCACCAATGCCATTCATTCATTCATTCACATGGCCACTTAGCCATTGACTCATTCAACAAAGGAGCCAGAGGGAACAGTGCCTGCACACGTCCTGAGTGTGCTTGGATGACACGGGAAGAGGAGCAGTTCCCTCCACCTCCCGCCACTGTGCCCTCAGGCCCCCGCCCCTGCCCAGGTATTCTCTCTCAGAGCCCAGCCCATCTCCCACCTCCTGCAGGCACCTAGTCAGCTACAAAAGGAAGGTGGGGTGGAGGCTGGATTTGTTAATGTCAGCTCTTAAGTCCTATCTCCAACTTCTAAAACACCAAAGTTTGGAGTTCGACTCTGAATTCTTAGCCTATACGGTCCTTACATTTGCCTAAAAGGGCATTTCCCTTTTAGTCGCTTTCCATCTAAACACACCTCACATGTGATTGTATTGGCGGGGAGGACCCAGAAGGAGGTCTGGGCGTGGTGCTGTAGCACACACCCCGGGGCCTTTCGGGCCATGGGTGTGGTCCCTCTGATTTCAGACGGTGACACGTCCCCTTTCTTTTCTGCTGCAGCCTCCTCTCAGTCTGCCCCAGCCCACAGGGTCCTCACACCAGCGTGGCCCACACAAGGGCACAGGACCCTCAACCTAGGAGGGTGGGTGCAGAGTCCCAGCCTCCGGCCCTTCCAGTGCCTGATCCCACAGGCCTTCAGTGACCCCCTTGGAGGGAGAATGGGGCAGCTCCCTAATTTTCCTGTCACTTCCCCATTCCCTATGTCTCCCAGAAGGACTCTAGGCACCCAAGTCCTGCCTCAGGCTCTGCTTTGGGAACACCCAACCTGAGACCTTCATTCCCACAACGCCAGCATCTGCATCTCTGCCTGGGAACGAGGGCCCATTACCCAGGGCCCAATACCCAAGACCGAGAGCCCGGATCCTCCAGCTGGCTTTAAGACTGGTCAGCAGCCAACAGGGCTGAGGGAGAGAGGCGACTCCGGGCTTGTCTTGCACATTCGGCCTCCTCGGTTTAATAAGAGATGTCTATGCCGGGGGACAAGGGCAGTGGAACCTAGCACACCCAACCACTGGCTCCCCAAGGACAGCTCATTCCGTTACAGATTTGGGGGCAGAGCCGCATAGTTGAGGGCACTCCTACTCATTTCTTGAAACCTCAGCACAAAGCACAGTGTCTGGCACATCTTCGGAATTCAAAAAATTACTTGTTCGATGCATAAATGAGGATTATAGCTCCAAACCCGCTGTGGCTCGAGGGAGAGCCCAGCAGCTACAGCGCGGTAAATGCTACATCTATTGTAAAGCATGAAGAGAGTAACTCGCATCATCTCCTCTGCCACTCATCTGCTTTCTCACCTCACCCGACCAACCCGCCTCCTCCTAACCACCCACCTGCCAGTTCACCAACACACACGTCTCCTACCTCACCAACTACTTTTGGATCTTCACTGTCACCACCACTGGGACATAAGGGGTTTGATCACAAGCAAAGGGGTTTGATCACAGGTGAAGGATCAACAGCTCGATGCCAGGCCGTCACCGGCAGCCCTGTTCTCCCATCTCAACCGGGCACACGGTATGCCCGCTGGGGGGTAGGCAAGGGGTGAGAGATTTTGGAACCCCCGCCACCCAGAGGAACAGTCCTCAGAGGATAAAATGATGATGGTGGTGGGGATGGTGATGGTGATGAAGAGCAGGTGGAAGGCAACTTCTGGACGTGATGGATCTATTTACGGCAGACTGTGGTGACGGTTTCACGGTGCATACTTATCTCCAAACCCATTACATTGCACACGTTAAATATGCACAGCTTTCTGTATGCCAGTCATACCTCATTAATGTTTTAACAGCAGAATTAGCTACAGAGCTTGTTTAAATGTATGTCACCTGGCCCCACCCCCAGAGAGCCTGTTCATTAGATTTGCTTTGCAACTCAGGAATCTCCATCTTATTTTTATTATTTTTTAATTTTTTCAAATGTCTTACTTATTTCTGAGAGAGAGAGAGGCAGAGGGAAAGAGGGAAAGAGAGAGAGAGAGAGAGAGAGAGAGAGAGAGAGAGAGAGAGAGAGAGAGAATGTGAGCAGGGGAGGGGCAGAGAGACAGGGGGACACAGGATCCAAAGCGGGCTCTGTGCTGAGAGCAGACAGCCTGATAACGGGGCTCAAACTCACCTACCGTGAGATCATGACCTGAGCCGAAGCTGGATGCTTAACCAACTGAGCCACGCAGGCGCCTCAGGAATCTCCATTTTTGAGAAGTACTTGGGTGGTTCTGGGGCAGGAGGATCCTTAGATTACACTTTGGAAACAACAGGCTTATGCCTCGAGGCCCAAAGTGGTTCGGGCCCAGCCCCAAAGCGGTCTGGCCCACTGTCCTCAGGTTTCGGGACACGTAGTTGGTATCCCTGCAGCAAGGCAGGAAGCTGGGCCAAGTTTCCGGGGCATTAACGCTGTTCAATCTCTAGGGCTGCTCGGCTTTGCCCGTGTGGTCCGTGAAGGTGCAGGTTATTTCACGGTCTTTGAAGGTGTGCATGTGTGTCTTTGCACGTACGTGCCTGTCCGCTGCATGTGTCCGTGTGTGTCCTTCCCTGAGGTGGTGTGGGGGACACCTGTGCCCGTTGGCATCTCTGCTGCAGCCACGTGTCAGCTTCTGCCACCAAGGCGCCACAAGGACACCTTTGTCTGCAAACGCCACGCACGGGTTTACGCTGTGGCACGCAGCTGGTGTGCACGAACACTTGCATACGTGGGTGCGCGTAGAAGGGAAGGGCACTTGGGCCGATGTAGTCGAGCACACACGAAGCTTCCCACTTGAGCTTTCCAGTAAGAAAATTTTAATTTCAAATTATTTCACCGTACGGTTCAAGGTCCCAGAGATGAGTAAAGGGAAATTGAAGATAACCTACCAGCTGGACAACTTACTGGTTACTTCTCAGACAAGCTGCAGCCCTAAAAGCTTTCACGTATTTATGGCCGTCTCCCTGGGTGGATGGGATTGTCAATGGGTTGAGTATTTCACTTAATACCCTCAAACTGGAGCCTTGTCCTGTTGTTATCTGCTAGTAACAAAAGACTCATTTAAAAAGCCAATGCCTGCAATGTGATTGGTTTCTACACTCTTCAATCAAACCTAACTTCTAGTCAGGCATCTTTTATACTTTATTATCTGTACAAGTTACGTAATTTTTGAAACTACTTACGTTTATGGCTTTATAATGCTACGCCCCTCTTCTGAAGTGACTCAGAGTATGGCGTTTTAGAATGTGCCGTGTCCCCTCCTGATAGAGAGGCGATCATGGAAGGCTCCCAGTTTGGGGTAAGAAGGCCAAACTCAATCCACAGGAGAGAAAACAGTCCCAGGGCCACAGACAAAACCACCGACGCTGACCCACCATACGGCCAAACACAGGCCCTGGTCATAATGGGGTCCAGATGCAAGAGTGTGGATGGCTCCGTTGACGTTCTATCAGTGACTCAGTAGAACACAGTGAGCTGGGGACACACACGGCCAGGAGAGGGGTGGAAGCCTCCTGACCCTTCCAGAGCCTATCACTCAATAGCAGGGGTGGGATTTGAAACCAGGTTCCAAAGAGACGAGAGCTTCGGAATTGTGCCTTAGAGAAAGCAAAGTCAATAAACAAAAGAAAGCAAAACAAACGGATAGAAAACTATCCCCTCTAGGCCAATTATGCAGTCACAGTACCTGGAAAGTTAAATGCACTAAAAGTGTTCACATTTATACTGGGGGGGGGGGGATGGGGGGAGGCATCATAATCCAGGGCTTATTCCTAAACAACTAGTACTGTCTCCTAACCTCTGCGTTTCCCCCACTCTGTTTTTCTTTGCCATTCCCGTTGAATAACTTCATTAACATCCTTAACTTCGTTCAATTACTCTGTTGTTAAATCCCAGCCCCACATGCCTGTGTTAATGTCCACGATCAGCCTGATTCCCCAAACCCTTACTTTCCGACTCAAGCCTTCAGCTCCTTCCAGATGTGACCATCTTCCCTCATTTATGCCAATCCTGGTGCCTCTCAGGCTCCCCTACCCCGTCTCTCATTTCCTGTAAGACCCACCTCAACATTCCTCTGATACAGCTCTTGCTCTATAAATCTTCCCTGTTAGCCCATCTTGCAAATTCTTTCACTGACTTTGAATTTCTTTAACTGGTTTGCTCATGATTTGCTCCCTCCAGGCTCAATGAGTATCTGCAGAGTGATCAAACCCTGGCAATAGCAAAACATCGGAATTACACTCCGGGTGATTCGTTTGTGTCCTGTGATCACCTCAGAGACACCATAAACTTCTCCAGATGAGTGATCTCTCCTTACCTCATTCCCTTTAGTAGGTCTACCACAGGATGCACAGTAGGTACCTAGTGAATGGCAGATGAATGGAACTGAATTAAAATAGACCTTCACCCCACCTAAAACAACCATGTAACCAATCTGAAGACAGACTCTGCAACCAAAAGAATCAGACAAAAAAAAAAAGGTTAGATTATTCTAAAGAAGGAGATTATCTGGCCATTTTTTATGTCCTGGATTTTTATGCCCATTGTTTTTTTGAGGTTTTAGTAACGGTCTTAAGTGTTCCAAATTAAGTCTAGACGGAGTGTTCTGAATTGCCAGAAACAAAAAGAAATCCACACATCTTAATCACTGACTATCCTTTGCCTGAATGGCATGTCTTTCCCTTTGTTTTTCCTGAGAGTAGAGCTTAATATCTGGTCCTGTTTTTAGTTTGCTGATCACGCCTATAGTGGAAATACCCCCATGTCGATTTACCATTGGCTTTCCCTCCACCAGAAAACAACAACAACAAAAAAGCAAACAAGCCCCACAAAAACTGGTATGGATGTAGATCAAATAAGGAAATGGCAGAGACTTCCAAGGTGAGGTAACAAAAGTAAGTTACCTACGACTCCATTTCTTAGGGTGTGAGCATGTGAAAAGCGAGACCATTAAGGAAATCTTTCTCCCTAGCAGTATTTCTTGGAGTGGACCTGAGGCCACCTGCACAAGCTCACCCCCAACTGTGTACAGTGAAGTATGTGTGCGTGGGGGGGGGGGGTGAGGTGGGGGGGGTGGAGACTCTCTCTGGAGGCGCTCCTCTGGAATTCTGATTTGGTGGGTATGGGGCAGGACCTTGGTAGAAATGTGTTCTTAACAAGCTCTCCTGGTGATTCTTATGCACAATACAGTTTGAGAAGCAACGGGATTTGGCAGTTAACTATGTAACAGACCTTCAAGTTGGAAGGTCAAGTAGGAAGGGGATACTCATGCATCAGATATAAAAAACTAAAAAAAGGAGCCTCTGTTTCCTGAAAAACTCACAGTTGAGCTTGCCACTGCAGTAATATGCCCCCAACCTCGGCCACCCAAATGCCAGAGCTCCCTCCCCATAACACCACCTACTTTTCCAGGTACCTTGGGCCGAGGACAGGAACGTCTATGTCATGCTGTTTCCACATCACACGTCGGGCAAGGGAATAAGATGATATTTAATACTGTCCCATTTAAAATAAGGAGGGACAGGCTTAAGCGCCCGACTTCGGCTCAGGTCAGATCTCACGGTTCGTGAGTTCGAGCCCTGTGTCAGGCTCTGTGCTGAGAGCTCAGAGCCTAAGCCTGCTTCGAAAACTGTGTGTCCCTCTCTCTGTTCCCCTCCCCCATTCACACTCTCTCTCTCTCTCAAAAATAAACATTAAAAAAATTAAAGTAAAATAAGGAAGGGCATGCAAGTGTCCTCCTCTTTGAAAGGGAGGGGGGGGCGCCTGGGTGGCTCAGTCGATTAAGTGTCTGACTTCGGCTCAGGTCATGATCTCACTGTTTGCGGGTTTGAGCCCCACGCTGGACTCCGTACTAACAGCTAAGAGTCTGGAGCCTGCTTCGGATTCTGTGTCTCCCCCTCTCTCTGCCCCTCCCATGCTCATGCTCTGTCTCTCTCTCGTCTCTCAGTAATAAATAAACGTTAAAAAAAAAAAAAAAAGAAAAAAAGAAAGGGAGAGATCCCCAGGGGATAATGTACCCAGCATAGATACAGGGGGATGCTGAGGGAACCAAGGGATCCACAGAAGGACAGATGCAGTGTGCTGACTTCCTTATCCCAGGCAGCTCAAACAGACACATTCTCTCAAGCTGTGGCTGTAAATGTCTTCCTTCTCAGATTAACAATGGACAACTGCAGATTTTCTTTCCATCCCCAGTCCCCATAAGAGGCAATGCAATTGGGAAAATCAACTAGATAAATGTGGCCTGGAGTTGGCTGTCCCTCAGAGCTAGGACTAACACAGAGCTGAAGACTGTCCTCAAACACCTGGATTGCTCTCGATGGTTGCCAACTACTCTGGGATTCAGATGAGGCCTGGGGAAGGAACAGAACATAGGGCTCAAACTGGGCTGGCTTTCATGTTGACTGTGCCCTTGAATCCAGAGCTGGGCGCAGAAAGGCACTATAAGGACCCGAAGCAAGCTTTTTGGCCAAAGTGACCCTGAGGAGGAAGAGGTCAGCCTGCTCAGAATTTTGGTTAACAGTCATCTAAGGGCCAAAGAAAAGGAGTCACATCACACCCAGGTGGAGGACCTTCCAAGAGTAACGGGGGTGCAGGGGCCAGAGGTGGAAGTTGGGGAGGGGGGAGCTAAAGAGAGCCTTGGGACTGTCTGCAAAGAAGCCTTCCACGCCCACCAGATGCCCTGAGCTGGGTCCCAGGCCCCAGGTGCAGACACAAAAGCAAAGTAAACTGCAGAGACCATCTGGTGGGAAAGGGACAGGCACAAGATGCTAAGATGTGAGGACATAAAGAATCCCAAAGTCAAAGTTACTGGATCCATCAAGTTGTACTCTGACAACTTGTATGCATTGCCTTTTTTTTTAAAAAAAAAAAAAAAAAAAAAAAAAGAAAAACAACAACAACAACAACAACAACAACAACAACAACAATCAGTCCCACAACCCTGGGATCATGACCTGAGCCGAAATCAAGAGTTGGATGCTCAACCGACTGTGCCACCCAGGCACTTCTGCATTGCCTTTTGAACAGTTTTTAAAGGTCCTTTTATAAGTCGCCATGTTCACTTTCTAGTAAAGGCAAATAACACTGGTACCTGTTCGCTGAATGGCAATTTAGGGTAACTGAGTAATAAAAGCCCGAACACCAGCTATTCCTCAACCAGACCTGCGAAGGTGACAGGGCGATCACGCGGCCCAGAGCTACCCCTGGAAGAAGGGCACTTTCTAAAGAGAACATGCGTCAGCTGTCTCACCGCCGCACGTCCTTGTCCTTCAACCCTTCCCTGGGGGTTCACGCAGGGCCCTATCCCGCAGCCTCCAAGCTCAGGCCCTGCCTCCCCCTTGGCCACGGCGCGGCTCATGGTTTCCCTCTCCACGTGGCTCCAGAACAGACGGACAGACACCAGACTGCAAGCACGTGAGCAGTAGAACCGTCCCTCCCGGAACTGGCAGGGAGGCAGGGAGGCCAGGAGCGGAGGTCAGCAGAGGCTCCTCTTGGGCCGGGGAGATGGTGTGTCGGTGCATCTGGACGGAGTGGGAAAGGAACGCTTGGGGAAGGACTGGGGTAGAGCCTGAAGAGCGGCTGTGGCCCAGCCTCCTAAAGGGGAGGGCGGGCCAGGGCCCCCCCGAGACACAGCAGGGGTGGGGCCCAGAGGCCGGTGAGGCCCCACTGGATGACGAAGGGGCGGGGACACGACCTGTAGGCTCAGACCTCCCAGGGAAGGAGGTGTGAGGTTATCTGCGGAGGCCTGCAGGCTGAGGGCGGTAAACGGGGCAGGGAGAGGGCAGCCTCGGGGATGGGTGACCAGTCCGAGGGGCCCACGCGCCTCTGGCACATTTCGCAGCCTTTCTCTGTGGCCGCGAGCATCAGGGCAGAAGGGCTCAGGCACACACGAGTCTTGGGACTTCGGTTTTATGGCCTACACGGCAACCTCTTAAATGTGGGTCGGCCCACGGCTTCTCACGGCAGCTCAGCTTCACTCCTCGCCGACTTCCACCCTCGCGGGCCTGCTCACCGTCACCTCAAACACCGCCCATCACGGTCTCCCCAGAACGGACTCTCCTGCTTCCCGTTCCTTCCCGCTCCTCACACGCCGACCACGAGCTGGACAGTGAGCGAGGCACTCGGGCGTGGTGACAGTGAGCGTCACCAGGGCGCATCGTCCCAGCAAGCCCGAGGCCGGTGACCGGACTTCCCCAGCTGGTGGGCGAGGAAGTGAAGGCACGGAGAAACAAGGCAACGAGCCCACGCCACACAGCTCAGCGAGAGGGGCTATCCGGTTCAACCCCGGCTCTCTCATCCGGGGACCCACCAGAGCTGCTGTTTCCAACCTTAGCTGCTGTGCTGGGATCCCCGGAAAAGCTGTTAAAATAACATCCGTGCACGACCCCACACCCAGAGAGGCTGATTCAGCTCGTGGGGATTAGGACCCCACCCGGCTTAT
>NW_024412391.1:8165539-8180571 GCF_014898765.1 Herpailurus yagouaroundi | reverse complement strand
CCCCGCAGTTGACTGCAACCCACGGGCCAGGGCTGGGAACAAGTATGCCAGAGACTCCAGAGGGTCTGGCCGGGGTGTTGTGCTGTACCCCGGGGCCCAGCAATGTGCCTGGCACGCGCTGGAAGGGCAGTCAATCCTTGCTGACTGACAGAAGGAATGCAAACGCCACACTCCCCATCCAGGGCTCCAAACCTGGAGCTCCCACCAGGCATGAGCTGACTGGCCCCTGGGCCACACCTCACCCTCCTGCCCCGCCTCCTCCCTGGGGACAGAAAAGTCATTCTCCCCGCCTCACCTTCCGTCCTGCCACCCCGTTCACCCGCCTCAGTGCTTGCTCTATGTTTAAGGATGCAGCTGTGGCCCCTTGGTCTGGTATTTCAGACCCCAACACCCCAGTTTATCCTTTCAATCACATCTGCCACCACCCAGGTGCCCCGCTGTGCGGGCGGGGGTCCTCCTCATCTCCCGTGCAAGTCTGGAGGCTTCCTGCAACAGTGACTCCGGTAGTGCCCGCCCCGTCCAGGCCTGGATCCTTCTCACCCACGAGGACCTAACTGCCCGGCGGTGCCCTCCACCCCAGCCTCCAGGGATTCCCTTCTGACTCCGAAGGTCTATGCCGAGAAGCCTACTTGGCTCCGGTCTCGCATGGCCTCTGACCATCATTTCCACGTGCACGTGTCCTCGTTTTCTGACTAAACTGAGATCACTTGAGGGCAACAACCGTGGGCACGTAATTTGGCTTCTCCCACAGTGGCCGCCACCGCCCACGCTCCGTGAGCGCCGCCGGGCCCTCGCCACTTCGTCTCTGTGTGAGTGGCCTTACCTGTAGTATCTGGACTGCAGGTAGGTGGAACACACAGCCTTGGACACGTGACTGGCCGAACCGAAGTCGATGACCTTCACTCTGTACGGCTGCCTAGACGGATCTACCAGCATGATGTTTTCCGGTTTGAGGTCGGCATGGATGAGACCGAGGCTTTTCAGCTTCATCAGGGCTGTGGCTACCTGCTGGAGGACTGGGCGGATGTACTTGAGGGGCAAGGGGCTGAACTTGTTCTGCTTCAGAAAGTCATAGAGGTTCTGCTCCAACATCTCAAAGACCAAGCACGTGTGGTTCTTGTGCTGGAAACACTCGTAGGCGCGGACAAAGTTGTAGTCGTCGGCGCTCTCTGTGCTCAAGCGGGCCAGGATGCTCACCTCGATCTGACCCTGCCGGGCATACGACGGGTGGTTCTTCAGGATTTTGATGGCCACGATCTCATTGGTGCCCCGTTTCCAGCACTTGACCACTTGCCCAAACGTCCCTCGGCCCAGGAATTCTAAAACTTCATAAGTGTTGGTCATGGAACACAGCACCTCATGCTGGACCAGCTGGTAATCACCCTCGCTGTTGGAGCCACTGTTTTTGGAGGTGGCAGTCGATGTGGTGGCAGTGGCTACAGTGGCCCCACTGGCATTATTCTGAATCATGGGTGGATGCTCTTCGATGATCTGCACGCTGCTCGTGTTCTCAATCTCCTCACTCTTACGCTTGAGTCCACATTTTTGGTAGGTATCGAGAAGGCTCACAGTGCTGCGACGCATCAGGTTGTGTGGTCCGCCGAGGACTTGCCCGGTGACAGAAGTGCTACTTGCCGATGTTACGACTATGTGCCCGGTGCTTCCTGGGAAGATGATGGTCTGCTCGTAAGGTAGGCTTGGGTTTGGGATCGGCAAGGAGGTGCTGACGGTTGTGGTGGCTGGCTGAGAAGGCGGGATGTTCTTGCTCTGGCTGTACGCTTTGCTGTGGGAGCCGTACCCAGTCATGTCCCAGGCGGAACTCGGCTCCACTTTCAGTTTCTTCACACTACAGAAGGCACTTGATTGAAGGGTGTGAGGGGAGAAGACTTGCACATGTGAGGCCATACCTAGGAGGAAAAGAAAGGGAAAGACACATATTGTAGTCGCCACGAAACGGATGAGCTCAGCAGATTCATCTCAGTTGTGACCGGTGGCTCGGGTCCTAGAGAATATTTTCCTCCCACTTCAAAGCAAGGTTGGGAAAGTGAATCTATCCCCCCCCCCCCACCCCCCACCCCGGGGAAGCACATGCCGGTCACTCAGTTCGTGGGGCCGAGGAGTTCGCGTTCCGCCTGCCCCCGTGGGGGGCGGGGCGGGGGAGAATTGTAGAGTCGGTCAGGAATACAATCAAGACTCAGATACAGAGTTGGAATATCAGGACTTTGTTCGCGACTTACTTGTTTTTATAAATACTGTTTGTGATAGAAACAGATTCTTCCCCAATTCTCGCCGGGTTGCAAACCTACTAAAACCGAGGACTGTATCAGGTGGCCCAGGTAACTGTTAGACTTAATTGTCCCACACGGTCTGCTACTCCTTGTCACAGACCCTGTTGGGTTAACTCGTTAGAAGAAACATCTTCCTCTACGGGTCCAGGCATGGCGCCACTCATGATCCGGTAGCTTCTGGATGAATCGTAATTACCCCCTGGGATCTTAGTCATCTTAAATGAATTCTCTAGGGCTGAGTAGATCAGCAGTTAGTCTGATGCTTTCATTTAGATGGTCTAAATAAAACATTTTGTCATTTATTTTGTTTTATATCATTGAAACCTTTACTTTTTTTTGTGGGGGGGGGGAAGGAGTGGGTAGCACCATTTATGGGCTCTACTCACTAACTTTTCCTGCTGAATTCATCTATCCATAAATTTATCCATAAAGTACTGTTCTTTCGTACCAACATCTCAGCCACAATTTAGATAACCTCAGAAATCTATTAGACTATAACTCTGGAATGGTTGCACAATTTAGAATTTTGGTGATTCTAAAAACAAACAAAAATCATAGAAAAGTATCAACGAAAAATAAGGCAACGAAATGAGGAAGGTAAGTTCTTAACAGTGAAAGTGAAAACAAACACTGCTCATCATGTAACTGTAGTTGATAAACATTCGTTTTTTTGAGAGAGAGAGAGAGAGAGAGAGAGAGAGAGAGAGAGAGAGAGAACAGGGGAGAGGGGAAGAGGAGAGAGAGAGAATCCCAAGCAGACTCCATGACCAGCGTGGAGGCCAATGTGGGGCTCAGTCTCACAACTGTGAGATCACGACCTGAGCCAAAATCAAGGTGGACGTTCAACCAACTGAGCCACCCAGATACGCCATAACCATTTCTCATAGAAGCACAAGGACAGTGGGATTTCCATCAAGGACTGCTGTTGTCTAGCCATCCTTGTGTTCCTGTCTCAGACCCCTCGCATTACCTAGAGTGGTCATTAAACATTTTCCTTCACACCCTGTCACCTGTCACCCTAGCCACCCTCCCTCCCAGCAGACACCTTCCACTTGTCCAGGAGCCCAACACCTGCAGTCTTGCTTTCCACCTTTATTCTCTTCGTTTCAGAACATTCCTGAATCTACATCCAGCCCCCATCCTTTCTGCTTTCTCCCCGGTCTCAGAGGAAGCTGTGTCTCTCATCTCCAACCCCCAAATCTCCTTTCATTCTCATGATTCCTCCTCTCCAGTTCCCTCCACTGTCCTCTCCCTCTCCCAGAGCTTTCAATTTCTGCTTGTTAATTAGATCCAGGTCCTTAGTAGGTATTTAATAAAGTTTTGCCAAGCAAATCAATGACTTAATCTTTTTCTGCCTTCCTGTGTCACCGTGTCACACATTCCCAACTTAGAAGGTAAGAAGAGTAACAGCCATACTCTCCCCCTTTAATTTTTTCCTTCTCACCTGTCATCAGTGGTTTATGCTCCATTTTCTTCAAGGCTCTCTCCTTAGTCTACGCCCCCATCCCGCACACCCACACACTACAGGGCTGTGTTCTGCAAGGTTCTTAAAGGTAAATGACTTCCTAATTGCCTAAACCAATGGCCCCTTTTCAGCCCCTATTCTCCTTGACCTCCCTGCAACATCTGATATGCTGACCACAACTCCCCTCTCGATGCTCTTATCTGTGCTTATGAGAATCTGTAATCTCCTCCTCCAGTGTCTGATTGCACACTGTGTGCCTGGGTGGTTCCTTTTCCTCTTCCTCCTTTAAAATGTTGGTATTTCCAACATTTTGACTCTGTTCTCTCTGGAAGATATTCATTCAAACAGTTTGAGCTGTCATTTTTATGCAGGCGACTCCCACCGTTTATCTCAGGCCAGGTTCTCCCTCTTATCTTCCATTAGGAAGTTCTGCCTCCTGCAACGTCAAAGACTATCTCCCAAAGCTGAATTCTTTATCTTCTCCTAAAACTTTAGCCATCTCATGCCCCTTTCTAACATCCCCCTTTCTGTTCATAGAATATTCTTCTAGTCACTTGGTTCCAAAAATGTGGATTTACCTTTGATGAGTCTTCTTTTATCCATGGACAACCATTTCTCTTTCTTTCAAAATGTCTTTTGTAGCCATCTCTTTATTTCCGTTCTGGCTGCCACTTCCATGATTAAAGCATTTATTTATCACTTCCTAATAGGACTAGGGCAAATGCCAACATCTGGTCTACCTGAGAAGTCTTTTCCTCTAACTTGTCCATATTCAGTCACCAGATTAATCTTCCTAGAATAATTCTAGGCACATTACTCCCCTGTCCAAAAACTTTCAGTGTCTTCTTAGTGTCTACAAGATAAAGCTGAGGACTCTTTCACTTAACACTATCACATTCAATTTCAATTACCTTCTTGGTTTCATCTCCAACGAAGAACTATCCTCAACCCCCAACTTGAATTAAGCAGTTCTATCACTGTTTCTAGAATGTCTCTACATGTCCTACCTCCACACTCCTATCTCCATTCCCTCATCTGGCACGCCTTCACTGTTTCTCTGAAGTTATTCAAAGACAAGACAATTCGGATCCCTCCTCTTCCCAGACCTCACCAACCCACAGTGATCATTCCCGAATCTCTTCCCCTACAGCACTTACCATATGCACTATCCATTTGGCCACAAACTGTACCTCTGCCTTGCAAAATCTTGTCTTGTTGAGCTGAATTACTTATTTTTTTGTGCTATTTCACTTGTTACACATTTAGGTCATGTTTCCATAACCAGCTTATATTCTGGATCCAAGAGCTACAGTTTATATTATCCATGGCAGGCACTCAGTTGATGGAATAAAAGCACTCTAACTGGCCAGACCTCCAGGAGAGCTTAGCTCTCTGGCCATAGAGCAATGACCAGTCATGGGCACCTATGGGACCTGGCCATCCCCCGGAAAGTAAAGAAAAACCTGTCGCTATCTTCCCACCCATACCAAGGCTTTTTAAAAAAAAAAAACGAGGCAGGGGTTGGGCAGCTCCTGCCCTGATGTCAGCACTCACAGTCTATCGGTACTTTCAGTCTGGACATGCTCTGACCGTCCACAAGCAGCCTCAGCCTGACACCCAGCACCTGCTCGGAGCCCCACCTTCATCCTGATCCCATAGATCTAAGAAAGGCTTCCCTTCCTGTTTGGATCCTGAACTCCAATATCTACCTATGCAAAATGACTACACCTCCATATACATCTTTCTGCCCGGCAAGACCATTTTGGCTTGCTTATTCAGATTCTACACTTTACCTATTTTTTCCCCATTGCTCTTTCTGTTCAAGTCAACCTCCCTCTAATTCTGTTGTAATACTGAAAAGTGTTGTTTTCTATAGTCACCAGTACTGAATATTCATATTGTCCTAGATGTTGTCCACTATGTAGAAATAACCAGTCCCTCGACTTTTAGTAACTTATCTACTGGAGGCAAAGCGTTTCCTTTGTCCTTTGCTACCTCATGTGCCCCTCATTCCTCAATGAGGCTCAAGTACTTGGGGAGGGAAGGGTCGCATGGCATTGGAAGAAAGTTGCTGATGTTACATAAGGGAGAAGTGGCTCTTTTCTCTATTTTCACTGTTTCAAAAACATTTTGTAGAAAAGCCAGAGTGTAGAAGTGGAAATTTACAGAGGGGAAGAGGATGGCTTATGACTTATTTGTTATTGGGATGACAGCCAAGGGTCATAAAATTGTGGAAATCATCGCTGGCTACCTCTGGTGACAGATGCCCAGGACCAGAGAGGAGATGCGCGTGGCTAACAATGCCCTTCATCGCGCCTGGGGCCTCAAATGCTATTCCTCAGGATTACCATGATTCTCCAGATTTTAAAATCTCAAGTACCCACTAGGCTCTGGGCCAGATGTACTATGGACACGGTAAGCACACGTCCGACTTTGTCTGGGACAGTCCAGAGTTACTCTTTCCAATCCATTCTCACAAAGGTCCTAGTTTGAAAGCTAGGAAGACAATTGATGGGTTTAGGCTCCCAGGATTAAGCGGAAAAATCAGGCCCTGACCCTAGACATTCCAACCAAAACAATTCTATGTGCCTCTTTGTCTCTGTCTTAATGGTTTATTGATAAATTCCGTTTTCTAGGATTAAGAGTAATTTTTCCACCTAAAAATAAGAATAGCTAAATATCTTCCTGATTTTCCTGAAGGATTAGCGCACAAGATTTTTTAAATGTCATTTATTAAAGGACTGGCTCATTTAGTTCTTTTTTCTCCCCCTGCTTAGTTGCTTAGTTTCTTCATAATTTTTTATTTCACAACTAGAAGAACTGAAAAGTTGCTTCACATCTGAGTACATTTCCTTTCCATTTCACCACCCCAAAATTATCTACTGGAAGATCAGACTCTGGTGAAACCATGGGGATGAGTGAGGGTTCAACTATGATTTAAAAAGAAATTAAATTGAATTCAACTTCACTGAATTCTACCAAAGCTTGAGAGAAGGAATTGTAAGTAAAATAATGGCACCATTTCCCGCAGTGAATAAGGTTTAATTGTGGTTTGGCAGATGCGAAATAGATTACCACACAGAATCCAGTTACATTATTCGCGAGAACACAATCGTGAGCACCACAATCGTGAGCACCTTGGTGTAGAAGGTACACACGTCCCCACTTCCCCAAATCCTCTGACACACACTTCTGCTGAGTAATGAGTGTTTGATAGGAGCAATCAGGAACTTAAAGGAAGGATTAATTCCCATACCCGACGGGATGCCGTATCTGTATCATAAATCAAATTATTACATGAAGATATCGTCCAGTTCTAGAATATTTCAAAAGAAATGTCAAAAATATACGAATGTTAGAAATAAGCACCTGAATGGATATTTTTCAACATCTAGGGTTAATCTGAAAAACCCTTGATCACCCTGTACAACATGATAATTGGACGCCTCGGGGCTTGAAAAGTCCTAGGAAAAAAATGTCTTCGTGGACATGCAAAACCATATTCATACAATTTTAATGATAGTCTCCCTGCTTATCAAGTTTATATTTCACAACTAGTGCAAAGATAATTTCAGATTAGCCAATTTTAAATAATATATTTCCAAAATAGTGTACACTAAATGCCTGTGGGGCTTTTACATTGTTTTCAATCAAAGTCGGTTTATCCTCTAGTGGTGTCACGTTAAATATACAGTCTACTCCATCAGAGCACAGTTGAGAAGCAAACATACACTCGACAGAATTCTTTTGTCGATAATGACAATAACAATACTACTGACTGCATTAAGGGTCCTCTATATAAAAAAGGCTGGGGCTGGGCACAGAAGGAAACACAAAGACATCTAACACATCAGCATTGCCTAAAGGAGCCTAAAATCTCATGGGTTTGTCAAGTTCACTGCAAATTAAAAAACAACAGGCAATTCTAGGCAACTTTAAGTAACTAGTCAAGCTAAACATGACAGGAGTTTAGAGGAGCTAAGACTTGAGCTGAGATTAGAGAGAGGGGGTATCTTTGAAATGTTCCAGGTCCTGCTAACTGGCGTAAGCAAACTGTGGGGAGCAGCCGGCACTATGGCCCTATGCCCTCAGGAAGTTTAGGATTTGCTTGGAGATGACAATGTAGGGGCATTTTACACAGGAAAACAACAACAAATGCTAAACGAATAAACAACCGTGTGTACCAATACCTACCCACCCAGAACTGTCATCTTCTAACTCAGTCTTTCAGAAGTAAGTTTTGAATACTCAGTAAGGCTGGGGTGGAGCCCGACCACTAAAGCCACTCCCATCCAACCTTTAGCCTTCACCCGGCCTTACTGACTGTCCTCTAACACAATTAACAAGTTGCAGAGGGACTATCATTGACTTTGCTCTCTGTGTCAGACCCCGGGTGCTTACACCCCACAACTGTAAAGTGCATTTTCCCTGTTTTACAGATGAGTTAATGGAGTCTGGGGACATGATCTAGTTTGTCCAAGGTCACTTTGCTACTACGAGCAGGGCTGGGATTTGATCTGATGTCCGCCTGACTCTCAATTCATGCTATTAACCATTCTTTTTCACTCTTCAGGTTCTCAGACTAGAAGTTCCAAACAAGGAGACCGGTCCAACAGGCAAGGAGAAATAAAAGCTGATATGGGAGAAGCGACAGATGTAAAGTATGGGGCACCCCCGACTGCGCACCACCTGCTAAAATCATGGGCACCCACGACAGTGATCATCCTAAGCCATCTACCATTTCTGCATCGTCTGGTTCCCATAACATCCGAGAAACACAACCAGTCAAAATTGGTCAAATAAAATAAGTGTACGTCATTAAAGAGGTAAACCTCACTTATCCGATGCAGAGTGGCCCCAGTGGGCAGAGCACTGGTCTGGAGCGAGATGATCTGGGCTGTCACGGCAGTCCAGGGGTGAGGCAACGAGGATCTGGACTAAGGGACTGTCTGAGGAAACAGAAAGGAGGTAGCAGAAACACAAGGCTTTGTGGAGAAGAAAAGACAAGACACACTGAAAGGTGGGATGTAAGGACAAAGGAGAGAGAAATCAAATATGTCTGGGGGACTCAAAGGAGCAGGGTTCCACGGCCGTGGCAGGAAAGACGGGGAGTGGAAGCAAAGCTGTCTGTCTCGGGGGCGGGGGATGGGATAACAGAACAAGTTTTCCACAAGTGGAGCTACAGCACTGGCAAGGTGCCCAAGTGGAGATATTCAGTGTTGAACTCTTCACGCTGCAACTCTGAGGCAAGGAATTCCTTAATTTACCCAAACTAAAGTGTCAGGAGTCTCTGGTCACTGACCATCAGCATCTACTTCCCATTTGCTCAGTTGAGTCTTGAATGAGGATAAACCATCTTAGAAAGAGAATGGATTCCAACAAGGTGCGCTAACCTGGCACAGGATTAGTCAGAGGGGGAAGAGGGCAGGGTGACCCTGGATCAGCTCACGCGCACACCAGAGATTGCTAAACAAAGATCAGCAGGACCACTGACAAAGATACCAAAAGGGGAAAAGACTAAAATCAAAAGTTCACATCCCAAAGAGACGGAGGAAGGAAAGGTGTCCTTGATTCTGAGGGGAGAGTCCGGCTGGAAGAGCTCTATTTTGGACAGATTTCATTGTAGGCATTGATAACAACATAGAGGAAACGTTCTATACGTACTGAGAAAAAAACCAGGACAGGAGAATGAGCGAGAGATCGTGACTGGAGATACTGACCTTAAGGACCATCACCAACACCTAGATGGAAATGGAGTCCGTGTGGGTAAAGCTGTTTCCCAGGAGAAACGGTGTAGAAAGTAGAGCAGATGGCAAATAAAGAAATCCTTGGGGGCACAGACGTTGTCGAATAGTATGAGGAAAGTATGAGTCATGGGGAAAAGTCAAGGATAAAATGATGATAAACACAATTAAGGGATTGATCCTAGAGAAGGAAAACAGAGAAAGAGCTACTGGGCCTGGCTGGATACAAGCCAATGGCCGTCTTTTCCCACAGTGTCAGGAGGAGAGAAAGAAGGGGTGCTTTCCCGGGAAGAGAAGCAAACGCACCAAGTTACCCTCTTGCTTTTCCAAGAAATGTGATTCTCTTCAGGACTCCCAAAATCCTTTACGTCATCTGCCTTGAATCTACAAATTCTACCAGAAGCTGGAGCCCTTCAATTGAGAAAGCATCCTGTCCTCGCCATTTGCAAATTCTCCTCATCTGTCTTCCTACGGGCTCGTGATGTGTCGAAATCGGCCCCTCTCAGGTTCAGACTTACTTCTTTTTGGAAGTTGCTAACCTCACCTATAACAGCTTTGAGCCTCTCTCACATTCACCTTGCTGTGACTCTACCATATTGCCTGAACAAAGCCATAAACTGTGATAGATGAACCAGCCTTTCACGGCAGCAGGTGAGTACCGTAGTCCACGAATGGATTATGTGGAGGCCATGTTACCAGGTGTTTACAGGCAATCTGGAAATTAGGAATCCAATATAATTCTGGTGAAGGAAAGAATGGTGCCATTAAGACACACATGCTTTCCAGTTTCTTTCTCTAGGAAATTGGCGGAATCCATGAAAGGAGAAACAAAACGAACTCAAAAACTCCTTTTTAAAACAATAGTTGCATTAATCAACACTCTTGTTAGTAAAAAAAAAACAAGGAACAAAAAAAACCCCTAAACTCCTGAACGTCAGAGTATTAGTTTCCTGGGGCTGCTGTAAGACAGGACCACAGACTGGGTGGCTGAAGCAACAGGAATTTGTTCTCTCACAGTTCTAGAGGCTGGAGGTCAAGATCAAGGTGTTGGTAGGTTCAGTTCCTTCCGAGGACTCGTTCCCAGAATCCGTTCCAAGGCTCTTCATGGTCTATAGGAGGCTGTGTTCTCCCTGTGTGTCTTCACTCCCTCTTCCCTCCATGCATGTCTCTGTGTCCAAATTTCCCTTTTTATAAGGACACCAGTCATGTTGGATTAGGACCCACCCTGATGACCTTACTGTAACTTGATTAGCTCCGTAAAGATTGTGTCTCCAAACAAGGTCACGTTCTGAAGTACTGGGTGTTAGAATGAAGCATGTGAGTTTGGGGTGGGGGGCACAATTCAACCCATAATAATAGGTTTAAGGAAACCAAAAGCTTTTTACCAGACTTTAATCTTCTCAGGGTATAGAGTCTGGATATTCCAAAAGAACTCCCTCCGTTTTTCCCTCCTTAGAGAGAAGATATTTCATTTTGTGATTTCCCCATATCTTGCCTCGAATGACCTATGAGGGCATTTCAATTAGTCACATATTACATATGGAAACAAGCAAAAGCAAAGTGGTTATCTTCAATTAAATTCTGCATGACGTGCATGTTCTAGTGCTTCTGGAAAAGGCCATGCAGGGATGTACCTGTTATGTATCCTGAGGATAACTGCAGTCAACTCTGATATAAAGGAGAGTTGGCAGGGACATGTTAGTAACACCCAAATGGGAAAGAGTCAGCCAACTTTCTAGTTCTGACTCTGGGTGTATCAAATATTTGTGAAGTAGGACATGAGTAAGCTCAAAAGAGAAATCATTTGGGGGCTGGGCATGGGATGGAAGTTTTCTTCTCGGGCCAGTCTTGTGTCACACGTACTAATTCTCTTCTGCTGTCCACACTGTCCTTTTCATGCAAAGCCTGTGGCGGCTGTGACATTTCCCAGCTTTGCATTTTCCTTCCAACTGAGGATCTCAAGAAGAGAGGCCTTCCTAAACAAACTTGACGGGATGAAAAGGGTAAATATCCACCAACTGTAAAAACAAAACCAGCTTTACTCCTGGTTTCAACACAGATAAATTCCATTCAAATATACATTTTCCAAGGATCTAGAAGGATGCTCATTTTGTTCCTGAAATGTTCTAAATAAGGCGGTTGAACTTTCAATGGTATTAATTTCCAGGTGTTTGAGTCACAAATTTTTGCAAAAGCCTTGTCCTCGAATCTCTCAGCCACTCTCTCTCATTACCGCCCCCCCCCCATTCACTACTGCTCCAAAATCATGACTGACACCTCAAGAAACAAGTGAGCCAGAACTGGAACAGATCTTGGGGAGACCAGGTATGTACCTGGCAATGCCATGCAAGCCTCAGTTTCGAGTTTTCTATCCTTTAGAAATGTCTTATAAAGTCTTGTCCAAATCAAGGCTAAAAATCCATTAGGCTTTTTACTCTCGAGTGCAAAACAGAGTTATTCTGGTACCATACTGGTAAAGTAAAATCAAATGGTCTCCTTACTTAACCGTCACTCATCCCATGCCCAGCCCACAACCGATTTGTCTTTCTGAGCTCATTCAGGTTCACCTCCGGAAATGCTTGGCACACTCAGCATTGGAACAGGAAACCTACTTTCCTCTTCCCCATTTGGTATTCTAATTACTGTGCCACGCCAACTCTCTTTGACACCAAAGAGTACGCAAATTCCATTACTCTATGGAATGCTATTGCTACGTGTCCCCTCAAAAGATATGCTGGAGTCCTAACCCCCGATACTCGCAAAGGTGACCTTCTTTAGAAAGGAGGTCTTGAGGCTGTGATCCAGTTAAGATGAGGCCATTAAGGTGACTCCAAATCCAATACAACTGGTGTCCTTATAGGAAGAGGAGGAAAGACACAGACACACAGAGAATTCCGCGTTAAAGACAGAGGCGGAGATCAGAGTGGTGTGGCCGCAAGCCCAAGCGTGCTGAGGGCTGCGGGTGCCACCAGAGGCTAGGGAGCGGCCAGGAAGGCTCTGCCCGGAGCCGCAGTGGGAGCCAGGCCCTGCTGACACTCTGCTTTCCGACTTCTGGCCTCTGAACTATGAGAGAGTAATTTTGTGTTGTTTCAAGCCACATTTTGGGTACCTTAATGCGATCATAGCGCTAGGAAACGAATATAACTCTGTAATATATTTCAGGATCTATTTCACCGAAAAAAATATGTTTGTACTCAAGCTGTGATAAAGCATTTGTAACAATCGCAGGGCCAAATGGAGTCTGTCTTTGCCGCCTCTTGGTTGAAAAGCTCTACAAGCATCCTCAGCTTTACTCCCATGGCTTAGTCACCAATCCTGCCAGGGCGCAGAGCACCTCCCCTTTCGATGCGAATACATTTGTTCAGGGCAACCCACGTTCGACTTCAGAACAACAAAATTTGGGACGAGAGCAGGCGACAGTTCCATCTGTGCTCAGCTGCAGCCCACCAGCAGTGAAGGAGTCCGGGGAAGGCATTTCCTCAGACCCGCCCTCTTGAAACCTCAACTCCTTGCTGTTAGACAAAGAAGCCAGGACAAAGGCCCGCCGCCTGCAATCTGCTCCCGGTACAACACCTGTTCGCTGCCTCTTGTGCTCATGTTTATGTATGCCTCCTAACGTTTCTCTCCTAGGCTGTTATCTACCCGCAAAGAAAACTTCGTGAAAGCTGTCAGGCAGACACAGGGATGCCTGTGAAGCCGCCCGCACGCAGGCCTCTCTCCCTTGGGTTCTCTTCAAACCCAGGATCCACCCCACCCTCGGCCGGGGGCACAGCAGCACACCCCTCTTCCCGGACTGAAATGCCGACCGCCGCTCCCATCGGGAACTCTCCATTACTGCTCCTTTGCTCCCTGGCGGGTTTTTTTTTCATTGCTCTCAGTTGCTTTAACTGACATCTGACAAAACTCCATCACAGATCATTTTGGGGAAAGGGAGAGGAAGTGCCACTCCCGTGGTGGAAAGAGAAGGAAAGTGGGAAGACACAAAGGAAGAAAAGTCAGAGAAATGGGTGGAAGGCTGGCAGGGACGCTGGGAGGAAGGTAGGGGAGGAGGAAAAGGTAAAAGAAAAGATGGCAGGGGCTCCTGGATGGCTCAGTCGGTTGGGCGTCCGACTTCGGCTCAGGTCATGATCTCGCCGTCTTGTGAGTTCGAGCCCCGCGTCGGGCTCTGTGCTGACCGCTCGGAGCCCGGAGCCTGTTTCAGATTCTGTGTCTCCCTCTCTCTCTGCCCCTTCCCGGCTCTTGCTCTGTCTCTCAAAAATAAATAAACGTTTAAAAAAAAAATTTTTTTTTTTTTTTTTTTTAAAGAAAAAGATGGCAGAGAAGTGAGAAAACGCTTGTGCAGATTAAGGTGGGCTCTTATGTCTGCCGCAAGGACACTTTCATGCTAGGAGTCGCTGCCATCAGGCCAGCCCCGGTGCAGTTATCAGCCCACAGCCTGGGTGCTGGGCTACCCACAGGCGGCACCGAGGGGAGGTGATGCTCTGACGGTTACTGGCGCCTTCCTCCCGCAGCATGGCTCACACAGGTGCAGGCAGGCACCTGGTGACGCGGGGTACCAGCGTTCTGAGAGCTCATTCCAGACTGTTTCCGAGTTCCCAGGGAGCACGTCGGCCGCGGGCTCTGCCCCTCGCTGGCTGCGCCGTCTCGGCATGCCGCACGGCCTCTCTAGGCCTCAGCGTCCTCTTCCAGAAAACGGGCACGGCGAGAGCTTCTCAGGGGGTCGTGGTGAGGATTAATGGCGCGAGGACACGCGAGCACTCAGCCCGGTGCCTGGCCCACACGCGCAGTTCGGTGTGCCATCTCCGGATGGACAAAGGAAACAGAGAAACAATGAAATGGGTCTCATCTATTACTTATGTCAAATGCTACTCCGTCAGGAAAGGCAAGTTTGATCAGGAAGAAAGCAACTTCCGATGACCCTGAAGAGGATGCCGGGAAACTTCAAGAGCCTATATTTTACCTAATTTGCCTAAAAAACATGTGCCTTTTTTCCCCTTGTAACTCTTTTCTTCTTTTCAAGTTTTGATTTGTTTTATTTAAAACAAATTTGTTTAACGTTTTATTTATTTTTGAGAGTGAGAGAGACAGACAGACGGAGTGTGACAGGGGAAGGGGCAGAGAGAGAGGGAGACACAGAATGTGCAGCAGGCTCCAGGCTCTGAGCTGTCAGCACAGAGCCCGACGCGCGGCTCGAACTAGTGAACCCCGAGATCATGACGTGAGTGAAGTCAACGTTTAACCGACTGAACCACCCAGGTGCCCCGCAAGTTTTTAATTTGAACTCTCCCGTGACGTGGCTTCTTTTCTCTCTCTAGTTGTGTAGTTCTCTCAGCATTCAGACCGATTTCTTGGTGTTTGAAATGATTTGGTATTCACCTGCTGTGCTCGAGGGACGAGGTGAGCCTAGGCCACCCTAATTCCTCCAGGACTCCTTATAATGCTTTATACCAAAGTTCTACCCCTGGTCATAATTGGGACTCTCTTTTTATTTTATTTTATTTTATTTTATTTTATTTTATTTTATTTTATTTTATT
>NW_024412391.1:8118795-8165529 GCF_014898765.1 Herpailurus yagouaroundi | reverse complement strand
TTTTATTTTATTTTATTTTATTTTATTTTATTTTATTTTATTTTATTCATAAGCATAATTGACATACAGTATCATGTTAGCATCTGGTATGCAACATGGTTAGTGACTTGACATTTGTAGACATTGTGAAGTGACCACCAAATAAGTCTAGTCACCATCTGTCACCTTACAGAGGTCCTACAATATGATTGAACTCTATTCCCCATGCCGCATGTTACATCCCCATGGCCTACTTATTTTATAACTAGAGGTCTGTAGCTCTTAATCCCCTCCACCAACCTCCCCTCCCCCCCGCCCCCTTCCCTCTGGCAAACACCAGTCTGTTCTCCGTATCTGTGAATCTAGGTTTTATTTTGGTTGGTTGGTTTTTGTTTCTTAGATTCCACATATAAATGAAATCAGGCAGCATTTGTCTTTCTCTGATTTATTTCACTTAATGTAATACCCTCTAGGTTCATCCAAGGTGTAACAAATGACAAGATTCATTCTTTTTTATGGCCGAGTAGTATTCCATTGTGTGTGTGTGTCACATCTTCTTTATCCATTCATCATTTGATGGACACCTGTGTGGTTTCCCCATCTTGGCTACTGTAAATAACGCTGCAGTGAACACAGGGGTGCATCTATCTTTGCAAATTAGTGTTTTTCTTTCCTTTTGCCGGAAAGCCAGTAGTGGACTTGCTGGATCATATGGTGGCTCTATTTTTAATTTTTTGAGGAACCTCCATACCGTTTCCATAGCGGCTGCACCAGTTTATATTCTCACCAAGAGAGCACAAGGGTTCCTTTTCCTCCACATCCTCTAACCAGCATTTGTTATTCGTCTGTTTGATAACAGCCATTCAGACAGGTGTGAGGTGACTAGACCCAGTTTCTAAATACAACGTGTTCATTGCAGATCCGTATCTGTTACATAAACTATGACCTTTTTTGACTGAACACTAGGTAAGAAAAAAAACAAAAACAAAACTTGACCACCCCTAATACATCTGATATTTTTAACAAATTATACATGTTCCGTTTTACTACCATAGTATGCTTACTAAAAAACACAAACATAGAAGATTTAAAAGAATGGGATAAAATATATGTATTTCTAGTGTTTGCTTCTATTTCCCAATAAATTGTTCTGAGCCCCTCACTTTGAAAACCCCCGCCTATGACTCAGATGTCCAAGCCAAGTGAGTTAGCCTTGGCCACATGATTAACTGCGGCCAATAAAAAGTGAGAGTGAAATACCGTTTCTGGGCAGAGGCTTTGCGGAGCCAGTGTGCGGTCCCCCTATTCGATCCTCCCGCCAGCGATGATCCCCGGGGTGGAGGCTGCATGGCCAGAGAACTGAACGAGGATAACCAGGAGCAGAGGGACCGCAGCTGAGTCCCCACAGGTATGCAGGCAGCATGACGGCGAAACACACACACCCTTGTTGTTTTAAAGTCCCGGGTTGCGGGGGTTTTTGTGGCCGCAGTATAACTCAGCCCCTCCTAACTACAATGCAACTTCCCTTAATGCTGCTGTCCCAGATGAGTCTAAATGAACAAGGTCGAATGTAAGTATATTTTGATGCTCGTCGTGCTCACCCGTTGAAAGCAGAGCGCACCATTTTTAGAGACAAATTTAAAACTTCTAAATGGTTCAATCCCTTACCGCCCCATTTAGGCACCAGGTCTGTGTCCTGTGAAAAAGCTTCATGAGACCCATGCGTTAAATGATGGCAAAGCTCCGATCCTCAAAGCTATTAAGTGATTTCAGGTGTGCGCACTCTTATCCCCACCCAGGAACGCTCCAAAAAAAGCAGAAGGTTTAGGATCATCTGTCACACATGCCTATTAGGCTTGGAACCTTGGAGACAAATGACATGCTAGCACTGAAATGGGAAGCTGCTCTTCAGATCGGCCACGGCAGTTTGGCCGAACTGACACTGAGGTGCCCTAGTCGGAGCCTCAGCACATGCCCCTCTGCTGCTGCTTTCCTGGGAAAAAGAGACTTTTTCACACCCTGCCCCCAGCTGCATGATGCAATGCTTCTGTTCTTGGGAGAGAATACCCAAGTTCTGACATCATAATAACCGTGGGTATTACTCACGATACGCTCACAAGCCTGGCGAGGGCACAGTCTGTACCCTCTTTATCACTGAAGTCAGCAATGGGTTTAAAAATAGCATTTGCTCCCACACCCGGGGTACCACTGACTCATTAATGGAGGAACAAACACTATCCTGGACTCCTTACTTCTATGGGGTTTTAGACCGAGGCTCCAAGAACTGAGGTACAGCACGTGTCCCCGCTCTAATAGGGGTGCTGTGCTGTGCTAACTTACAGAGAGAGCTCGGCAGATCCCAAAAGAAGGAATGCTTAGAAATTGCAAAAGCAGGATTTAAGATGCTGTCATATTTGTGACTCAAACATGATCATCCTAAAATGTCATTAAGGAAGATATCTATAAACCTGGGAACTGCAACACGCTGAACATACCAAAATAAAGAGGGATGATGTTACAGTGGTAAGTGACAGTCGTCAGAGTGAAGTTTATAAATAAGTCGGAGAGTTCTCATTGTTAAGGGGGAGAGAGGGGATTTCATTTTAGATGTCTGATTCAGGTTCTTTAGAGAGAAACATCCCTAGAGAGCCTTTTTTAAATTTATAGTTATCTGTAAAAACACATAATACCTTTTGCTCAAATTCTGTGCTTACTAAGCAATACGATCTCTTACTGGGATTCCAGAAAGGCCTCCCTGACCAAGGAGGAAATGCCCTTGGCATAAGCATGCCTCGCCTCTCTCTGTAATGATCCAGATTAATCAATCAGTCTTCTGTAAGATTAGTTACTGCGAGTCAGTCCTTCCCGACCTCATAATCCTTGATGAATTTATGAAGCCAGATTTACAGATCTGCCAGGCTGAGGATTCTAGAGGCCATGGTGAGCGTCCAGAAATGTCTGCCGAGAGACCACCATGTTCAAGCACCATCCCAAGGGCTGTGAGAAGAGTACTACTGCTTTTGAAGAGAACACCGCAAGGAGATGGGTGATGGGGAACCGATAACTGACCACGTTAAGGCTGACATAACTGTTACTGATGATATGCCGCAAGGCTTGGAAGGAGGACCGAGCACAGGACAGAGCACCCCAAGAGGAAGCGGTGGGAGGTTGAAGCACAGAGGCCAGTGGGTCAGGAGACATGCATCGCAGTTAGGGAATAAGACTAAACATTTTTTTCCCAGTAGGCTTCACCCCCAGAGCAGAGCCCAATGTGGGGCTTGAACTCACGACACTGAGATCAAGACCTGAGCTGAGATCAAGACTGGACACTTAACCAACTGAGCCACCCAAGAGCCCCTAAGCCCATTATTATTTAAGATTTATAAGCCATCTACTTCCCACAGGACCTGGAATAGTTTGCAGATATAAGAATAAGATAACTTAAGATACAAGAGGAACACCACTATCTGAAGGGAACACAAGGAAGAATGAGGACGGCTGAAAGCATCTGAGGACTCCCGCAGGGAGTGGCACATGCATTTGGAAAGACGAGTTATAGTCAGACGTGGTTTCAATTTTATCCTGTAGGCAGCAAGGAGTCGTGAGGTGTTTGTGAGCGAGGAGAGGGCCAGTCGGCCTGCCACATGGAAAATGGCCTTGTGTGGCCAAGGCCAAGAGGCTCCCAGCCTGCCTTAGAGGAGGTTCTGTGAGGTGAGGTCCTGAACGAAAGGTGTAGAGCTGATGGGATGGTAAGGCAAGGCCACAGACAAGAGACTGAAGGAGCAACCTAAGGACTGTGGTGGCGGACGGGGAGGGAGAGGGCAGGAGAGGGATTGGCCATACCGTAGAGCCGCAGTGATGAGTGACAGAACACGGGGCTCTCGCTGACTTGGAGCAGCAGAAGGAGGCATGCCCTGGTGTTCGTGGCCAGGCCTGGGGGCTCTTTGAACCAGGATGCTCCCCGGGAAGCATCAATCGGCAATGACCCCTCCAGCCACCCAGATTCTCCGTGAATGCGTCTCCAAGGCCAGAGCTGATCTAAAATGAAATCAGTTCTCACACCAGGTCTATGAGTTACTGCCCCGTGACGATGCTCTCCAGCCGTAGCTGGAAGGACACTACCAGGTAACATAAAGCCTTAATCCCTAGGCCGGGGGGTCCAGGAGTGACAGGGACCTATAATCCTCGAGCAAAACCACACAGCAACCCTTCCAGAAGCACTCAACCAAAACCATCCGGTCTATGAGGGTACCTTTTGTTACACACGAGATATTAATGGAGAACATCCAGATTTCTGCGTTCCTTCTGATGGTGGGTACGGTGAGAACTCTCTGGTCTTTCACTAACATCAAATACATACACTCCATCTACTCCCCACACCACCCCCCGCCCCAGCCCAAGTGAGCCAAGTGGACCCAGTGCTCAAAGTCCTCTGTATATCAGTTCTCAAAAGGTGGTGAAGGACGAAACTTCACCGCCATCCTGCACCACACGGCTCTCAGCGGCTCGCCTTGTGGTCTTGACCCCGCTGGCCAAGCCCTTTTCATTCTTTTTCAGTTAAGCAGAAAATGAACCATCAGCTCCATTTCCACTCTCTCTGCATGAATCCTTTTCCCTTTTCTTTCTTGGCTCAAACTATATGGCTCATATAGGATTCCCACCGTGTTCTTCAGGGACTCTTACCTTGCTAAGTATTCTTCTCTTCTAAGAAAGGCTGAATCCAAATAAAAGGTGGGAGAGAGTATGAACACATTCTAAGGGGCAAATGGAAATACAAGAAGGCAAAAGAATAAACTTGTTGATTTCTCATCCCCCAGCTTTGACTCCTACAAAATGCTAGAAATTACTGGGGGCGATGAAGGGGCCTCTAAGGAAGTGAAGTCAGCAGCCCGGGAACCTGTTTTCCATGCTTTACTCATGCCATGAAATCCCATTAAGTCACCAGGAATCCCCAGGAGGAGAAGTTCTAATACCAGTTAGTTCAAAAGTAGAAACCACTGTGCAATTTGCTCATTTCTCCCCACGCTTCAACCAAAGCACGGGTGAAAATCATCAAGAATCAGCCTTTCCCCGGGCCTGGTGGAGAGTGAGCTGCCAACGGCCAGGGCCAGGGCCAGGGCCAGGGCCAGGGCAGGTAGCACTCAGGAAGGTGGGCCTACAGATAGATCTGGCCTCCATGCACACGAGTTGGGGGCAGGAAGCGTCTCCATGCCCCCTTGGTCCTGGGCCACACGAAGTGACTCAGAACTATGGCATCACAACTCAGCCATGAACAGAAAACAAACAAGGAACAAGGTGGGCCTCTCTTTAGATGCAGGCTAAAATCTGGGGAAACTTATCAGCACAAAGAAAAATGGTGTGCTTGCTGGCAGCCTGGTTTCTTTTTACGCACGGGGAAGCCTTTCCTGCTGATTTAAGAGAGAGCCCCACCTGCTCAGAGACCGAATGTCAGTGCAGAAGGAGAGGGAAACTGCACCTTGAGCGGCAACGACACCGAAACGATCCTGAGAGGGGGATGCAAGCTGGCTCCAGCATGCGAGTCAAGTCTGCGGGAGAAGGGCCGCCCTCATCAAAGCATGACACAGTCTTTAGCTCAGATGCTTCCCCTGGGCACAAACCACACAGATTTGGGCCACAGACAAGACTGGAGACCTCATTCCAAAAGGAATGAGAACACTACTGGGTCAACTGACAAAACTGGGATACAAACTGTTGTGCGAAACTATCGCATCTGCGTCGAGTTCGCCAACGCTGGAGCCCATGCTGTTACCAGGGAGAGCGCCCTACTGTCGGGAAACATGCAGGATGTGCTGGCGGGGGGGGGGGGGGGGGCGGGCCGGGTTAGAGCAGCGCCGCCCCCTAGAACTCCGTGTGATCTCGGGAATGCCCCCTCACCTTTGCAGACCAGCACAGGAGCCGCGAGACACAGGGGGCTACTGAGCGCTTGAAAATGTGGCCAGTGTGACTGAGGAACTGACTTTTACACTTTACTCCATTGTAACTTAAATAACCACGTGTGGCTTGTGGCTGCTGTATTCAATGCGGCAGAAATAAGGGGCCATGACACCTACAGCTTACTCTCAAGTCATTCCCTGGAAGTACATTTAGACGTAAACATACATGTGTCTGCGCACGCACACACACACACACACGTGTGACAACAGAGGGAGAAAGTGAGCATGCATGACTGCAAGCAGGCAAACGATAAAGCAAATGGCATAAAATGGTAACCGGTGGATCTGGGTAAAAGGTACAGGCTCTTCTTTGTAAATTACGCTTAGTTTCAAAATTTCAGTAAGTTTACAATTATTTCCAAACAAAATATTTTTTAAGTGGATAAGGGGGAGCAGTTATTCATTAGTTAATGAAATCTACCTGGAACTTATTTGCAGGTAGGGGGTAGGGACTTGGAAGTTCGAGGCATCCTGAAATTGAGAGCAAACATAATGGATCCCGCAATGTGTCCCCAAGCCCCAATGTGTCCCCAAAGCATTGCTCATCCAAACCCATCACTTGGTGCTTCTTTCCAGGCGCACGATCAATGCTGCTCCTCTCCCGCCATGGGCCTTCCCACCTCCTTCCACTTGACCCTTAGCCTATATATGTCCACAAAGGACTTGACTACAATGGCAAGCTCAGGGCAGTTTTAATCTAACAGCTTTACTGACGTATAATTCACACACTGTAAAAGTCACCCTGTGAAAATGCACAGCTCAGCAGTTTTTAAGTACATTCACTTGTGCAACCGCCATCACTAGCTAATTCCCCCAAACGTTCTCATCAGGGACCCTCCCACCCACCAGCAGCCACTCCCCGCTCTCCTTCCCTTGGCCCCTGGCACCCTGTAATCTGCTCTCTGCTCTGTGGCTTTGCCTATTCCGGACATTTCACATAAATAGCTCCATACAACGAGCGGCCTTGTGTGTCCACTTTCTCTCCCTTAACGTAATTTTTTCAAGGTTCACGCCCGCCGCAGTAGTGTCAGCATTTCATCCCTTTTTTATTGCCAAATAATATTCCACTGAGTGGAGAGAGCACATTAGTTTACCCATCCATCAGCTAAAGGACATTTGGGCTGTTTCACTTTTTGGCCGTTGGGAACGACGCTGCTACGAACTCGCTAACAAGAGGCTGTGTGGACAAGCGTGCGCAGCTCCCTCGGGGGTACCCTGCAGCGGAATGCTGGGTCGTGTGGATACTCCAGGCTTCACCTTTTCAGGAGCTGCCACCCTGTCTTCTAAAGTGGCCTCCTGCGGTCCCCAGGAGTTGTGCCATCCAATACGGCAGCCCCAGTTAAAGCCCACAGAAGGCAACTCTACAGAAATGGCTGTCCTTCTGTCATCTGCGAACTACCGCAGTCTACATTCAAAGCAGGAGTCAGGGTTTGTTTGACTCGAGGTAAATAAATTAGGGAAGCTGTGACTCGCTCGGTGCCAGCAGCACGCTTAGCCTTGTACCGTCCCAGAGAATGAGCCAGCACCTGGCATGGCAGACAAGGTCTGGCACATGGTGTGCCTTTGCCAGATGAGGCGGCTCTCTGTCATGGCACAGCTGCAGTGGGACGCCAGCTGGCACTCTCTGACTGTCCCCTCGCTGTGGCAAAGCTGTTTGTGCTACTGGTCAAAGCCTTGGGGAGAGTTATTTACTATCGCCCACAGATTGTGCTCCTATAAACGCCTGCCGAGAACCTGGCGGGGAGAAAACCTGGAGAGGGCGAGGGCCGCGAGAAATCCAGACAGCAAGCAGACGAGGAAGGTATCGATGAGGCCGGCCCTTTGGGGCCTGTCGCCTGTTGGTCCTGATGTGTTCCAGAATAAGGGCAAAGACCAGCAAGCACACAGGGACTGAAGCCCAGGAAGGCAGCCAGGCCCACCACCGACGCAACTGGTGATTCCCTATCAGGCATGTGGCCCCTCCAAGCTGGCGGCAGACACACGCCTGAGCTTCGTGTCGGGGCACCAGACTGAACTCCTAAGGCAGAAGTACAAATTCCAAAGCTCTGCAAGCAAGTTGGGAGGCTGGGGAGATGGGCTGGTGAGGCAGGGATGATTTCTGCAGAGGAGAGAAAGAGAAGTCGTAGAATGGCTGGCTCTCCACTCTGCTCCCTTGGGAACACTGGGGGGGGGGGGGGGGACCTCAGACCCAGGCAGCCCCTGGGGCCCTGGGGCCCTTCCCCCTTTCAGAAGCCATACTTTGCACTGTCCCAGCCCCTTGCCACATTCCGCCCGTCTGTCACCTTTCCCGCCTCAGGACCAACTTTGTTCCCAAACCTTTTAAAATGCATTGTAATCCACAGGCAAATTGCTACCGATTTACTAAAAAGACCTCAACCACGGTTTTGTGTCATGGGATGGAAAAGGGGAAGGCAGCTAGCTGGCCTGAGATGCTGAATGTGTCTTGCCTTGGCCACAGCCTGTCCCTGGGGCCCCAGTTAATCTACAAATTCTAGCCCATCCCTCTGTCATTTTCCTAGGTAACTACTCCTAACTCATGCTCATTCATTCTTTCAGCAACCATTCAATAAATATCACTTACGACCTGTACTCCACTTCTTGGCATCTGTAATATGCTTGGCCTTTCAAAATCCTAGATAACGGGGCCCAGTGCCTGCTCTGATGAGAAAAGTCTGAGGAAACAGGGGTAGAAACACAGACTGGATCTTCTCATATACTATCTCAACTAATCCTCACAATAACCCTGTGAAGTCACCGTTGTTATCTGTGCTTTCTTGGAGAAGAGACTCAGAGAGACTGACGGGCTTAGCTGCCCATGGTCACACACTAGTCAAATGACAGAACCAGGGTTTCAATGCACATTGGCGTTACTCTGAAGCCTGTATTTTTTTTTTTCATTAGTAGCATAAACAGCAACGTTGGGAATGTCATGCACTGTCATTCAAGCATGACAGGATTGTTATTTGTACGCAGAACAACGGATTAGGAGTTAGAAATCTTGATTTCTGCGTTGGCTTTGAGTAAGTCACTCAGTATTTCTGAACACAGGTATTTTTGTCCGTATGGGACTCAATGTTTCCAGAGTGTGCTTAGAGTCCCGTGAGCTATTAATACTTTTTATGGAAAAAGAAGAAAAAAAATGAGATTCAAACAGTTTAGGAACTGCTTCTTCACTGCAAGACTCCTTGGAGCCTCGAATCTACTGGTGAAGCGAGCACCGCATCTCCCAGAGGGCCACCATGTGGCCCAAATGTCTTCACCAAAGGAAAAATCCCCCCCCCCCAACACACACACACACACACACACACACACACACACACACACACAGTCAAGAAAGGAGACCGGAAAACACTGGATTGGATAATTTAAGGAAACTTCCAGCTCTAAGAGTGAATAATGGATTCATCTCATCCTTCCAACCAGAGGTCACACCTCCCGAGGGCAAGGTGTGCTTCTCTATGAAATCAGGAAGAGGGCAGCCAGGTAGAGGCAGATCCGAATGTTCAGAGGAGTAAAAGGAGCCAGAGAAAGCTTCCCTGGGGGCAGTTGTTCTAAAAGGACTCGCATTCCTAGAGGTACCTCCTATCCTTTTATTTTTTTTTTTAATTTTTATTTGTTTATTTTGTTTATTTTTGAGAGAGTGCGAAAGCGGAAGGGGTCAGAGAGAGAGGGAGACACAGAATTGGAAGCAGGCTCCAGGGTCCAAGCTGTCAGCCCAGAGCCCGACATGGGGCTTGAACCCACGAACCGTGAGATCACGACCTGGGCCAAAATCAAGAGTCGGATGCTTAACCAACTGAGCCACCTAGGTGTTCCTCCTTTTAAAATAAGTAAGCATTGGGGCGCCTGGGTGGCGCAGTCGGTTGAGCGTCCGACTTCAGCCAGGTCACGATCTCGCGGTCCGTGAGTTCGAGCCCCGCGTCGGGCTCTGGGCTGATGGCTCAGAGCCTGGAGCCTGTTTCCGATTCTGTGTCTCCCTCTCTCTCTGCCCCTCCCCCGTTCATGCTCTGTCTCTCTCTGTCCCAAAAATAAATAAATGTTGAAAAAAATAAAATAAAATAAAATAAAATAAGTAAGCATCATCCAAATGCAGCTGGGCTGACTTTGTCCCCCCAAAGCAAATTCCCTGGGCGCTAAAGAGATTTCAACCTGTCTTGATGAACTTAAGGGAAGGAATCACTATCGTCAGTCTATGGCCCTTCAAAGCCACATCTAAGGAAAGAACAAGTCTTCAGGGCAAATCTGCGGCTTGGCAGTTTCACAAATTGGTGGAGGTGGCTCTCTGAGGGGCAGTCCAGGCCGTCGCTGCCCTGCAGGCACCTTTCCCCTGGTGTGCAGGAAGAAGGGGTTCTAACTACATAGACTCTGCCGGGCCTTGAGGAATGGTTACACACGCCAGGCTGCAGGGATGGAGGAGGAGGAGGAGGAGGATGGGTGTAATGATGAAGGGGCAGCAAAGGATAGAACATGTCTCAGGGCACAGAATACAGTTCAGAACAGCTCTCAGAACAGAGAATGATTTCCAGGTCTTCAAAGGTTTCCCATAAAACTCCCTTGTTTTTAAAGGAGACCCACGATTTTCCTTGGGACATATTTATACATGGCTTAAAATCGCCAGATCACTCTTGGAAAATATGTTAGTCATCCTGGCCATGGCGCTGTGGCCAATGTTCTCCGATACATCTCCATGTATCGGTCATCAGCCTCAACTTCCAGATGCCCACAGCATAGGCTAGAGGATACCAGAGTGCAGTAGCAGCCAAACAAACAAACAAACAAACAAACAACAACAAATCTGTACAATCACCCCCTAAGTCCTCCATCTAGAACAAGACTAGAAATAGACTTAGACTTAGAAATAGCCCAAGACTTAGAAATAACCACTGGCCCAATGGATTCATCCAGAGCTCATTTCCAGACCCTAGCTATCCCTTGCTGGTCCCGGTTCCAGATTTGGGCTCCAGGATCAGAATGGCTCATCAGAAAGGCCCTGTGCTAAGAGCTCTGGTCGAGACATAATGGTAGGGGGTAGGACTCAGGATACTGGGGATGTAACATCTGAGCAATTAGTTCTAGATGTCACCTCAAAAGGTTACAGACTTCTGTGAGAAACCTGGGGACAGGAAGTGACACTGACTGCATGCCTATTTAAAACTGCATGCCAGGCATAGTATCCAGAATATACTAAGAACTCTTAGAACTCAACAATAAAAAGACAAATAACCCATTTTTTAAAAAGGGGGCAAAGAACTTGAATAAGACTTTTCTCCAAAGGAGACATGCAAATGGCCACCAAGTACATGAAAAAGGCTCATCGTTATTAGCCTTTAGGAAAATGCAAATCGAAAGAACAGTGAGATACCAAGGGAACTGAAAACACTCCACACAGAAACTTGTGTACGAATGTTCACAGCACTATTTGTAACAGCCAGAAAGTGGAAACAACCCAAGTGTCCATCAAGTGACTAATGGATGAGCAAAATGCGGTACATCCATACGGTGGAGCATTACTCGGCAGCGAAAAGGAGCAAAGTGGGGATACACGAAAGAAGGCGGACAGGGTCCTGCTGAGCAAAAGCAGCCAGACTGAAAAGACCACATACTGTATGATTCCATTTACATGAAATGTCCAGGCCAGGCAAATCCGGAGACACGGAATACGGTTAGTGGTGGCCAGGGACTATGGGGAGGGCGGGATGGGGGGTGTGGGGGGGCTGCTGATGGGTGCGGACTTTCTATTTGGGGTGAGGAGAATGTTCTGGAATTAGACACTAGTGATTAATGCACAACTTTGCGAATATACTAAAACCCAAGGCAAACTTGTGGTGCATGAGTTTCTCATATAAACATCTCAATAAAACTGCCTAAAAAAAAGACACAAACCAGATGCCTGACATTTATTATCACCCAATGAACCTGAAATGGGCATTATCATCCCCTTTTCACAAGCGAGAAAACCTGAGGATTGGCGAGGAATGGCTAATTCCCAGAGTCGCGCAGCGAGCCATGTGACAGAGTGGGTTTAAGATCGGGTCACTGATTCCGAAGGCCGTGCTCTGCCCACCTCTCCACGCCGCCTCTTGCCAGGGTGATACGCTAACTAGCAACTGCAGAACGGTTCCTATGGAAAAAATAGCACTCCCTGGACAAAGAATCCCTGACCGACATAAAATGCTAGCGCTGGAAGTCGTGTTAAAGGGCAGCTCGCCAAATCCCTTCAATTTACAGATGAATAAGTAGAGCTTCAAGGCAGTCAACTGACCTGTCCAACCAAGGCGGCGAGGCTGGTGGGAACGCTCACCCCTCTCGTTTGACAGAAGACAAGCTGATGTATTGTTCGCTGCGATTAGTTAGGAATCAAAAGGTAGATGGAGTTCACCCAGTTGGGGCATGCGGGTCAACGGGTATTCAGCAACCTTCAAACATGCCAGTCTCACATCCAGATCCCAGCTAGAAGATCACTCAAGCCGGTTATAGCTCACATTATTCTGCAGTTACCCTGAAATTTCTCTCCCAACCCCAGGAGTGCTCTGAAAAGTCCCACCAGGGTGCGACTGTTCCAAGGATCCCTCAGAGCTTTTGAACTACTTAGCAGGAACGGGGAGTTCTGGATTTAGCATTCAAGTGTGAGGATAAAGGCTCAGGAGACTTGAGCAACTTTCCCCCCGCCAATCCGAAGGGACTCTATGGGGAACCACTTGCCAAGGGAAGGAGAGGGAAGCCGAAGATTGAGCTTTTTTAATGCCTACCTAATGTCTCCACGGGGATGTCCTGTCTCATACTGAAAATGTCCCAAATCAAGGTCATGGCCCTGTTCTCCATCCCACAAACCTACCCCTCCCTTGTTTCCCTTTCTCCCACAACTATACTGTCCTCACAGCGCCCCCAGCGGCCTGGGCGAAACGCCCAGCTCGCCTTCCCCCTTCCCTTCCTTCCCCCTCTCCTTCCTCTCCCTCCTCTTCCGCTCCAGGCTGGAGTCCACCTCCTGTGCGGCTCCTGGCAAACACCGTCCTAGCCTCAATATGTTTACTCAATTAGGTCGATCCCACCCACTAACTAGTTAAGTCCTTCACAGCAAGTAGCAGCCACGTCTATTTAAACACAGCAAAGGAGAAAAAGAAGAGATGGATGGCCTCACGTGCACAGGTCACAGAGGGTTATTAAATAAAAGGTAGAGCCAGGAAGAGCAGAGCAGGTGGGGCTGTGAGCCCTTCTTTGCGTGTATTCTGCTGGAACGGAAAGGCACATGGACGCACCGGGGCTACTGACTGCATCTGCAAATTATGAATTATTTCAGGGCAGTCCCTCTGAACTCTCCATCTGCTGATGGCAACCGCAGTCAAATAAGCACATTCGGTTGGAAAAACCTGCGACCTGTGACTTATTCCAGTCGTGCCAAGCCTGACACCCACTGTCCCCCAGCCGTGCCTTGTGCACCGCTGCCTGGAGCCACCACGGGCTCCCGCGCTGCCCGTCCAAACCAAGGCCGTCCTTCAAAGACCAGACCAAGTAAGACATCGCTGGTCGCTTGGGACCCTCAGGGTTGCCTCTTTGGGCCTCTCTGATGGTGCTCAGCACAAATGACCTTGCATCAGTTGCTATCTTTTGTTGCTTTACCTAACCCCGTCTGCAGTGAGTTTATAAGTTCCTGGAGAAGAGGGAGCTGGTGCTTAACTGGGCTAATACAGCGTAACGCTGTATGAGCATTAGCACTATTAGCCCTCATGGCTTACTGGTGTCCCCCAGGTCCCGGGCACGTGGCACCAGTCACCCAACGTGCTAAAGGCTGACAAGCGGTTTTCCCTCAGCCTCTTCTCAAACGAAACCTCTGCCCTCCGGGACCCAGAAACTCCAGCTGAACATCCACCTGCTAACTGTTCAGTCACATGTACTCCCTCTTCCTTCCACAACACCCCCTACGCTGTTTTGAGTCGAGTCCGCCAGAGTAAAGGGGGGGCGCGGGGAGAGGCAGGCACCATGCCGCCGTGCAGCGTCTCTGTGCCGCACCCATCACTTGTCTCAGGAGCTAGAAAAACCTACGACTGATGAACCATTTACTTCTCTGTAAAATCAAAACGATAACTAGGCAGAGCTGGAAAAAGAAGCAGTTTTCAAATTATACCAGGCACTGAGCCAAAGCCAGCGGTGATACACTGACAAGTCATTTGTCCAGGGCTGACCAAAACATTCACACAGATGGGCTCTTTTTCATCTAGTCATGCTTGGGATGGGGTTCCGTTTTCGACTCTGAAACATCCCATCACGTGCACTCTCTCCAAAACAGCATCCTCTGCTCGCACATCCTGCGACAGTGGCCACCAGGGCAGAGGGCTGGGCCGAGGGGGCTGCAGCCAGTACTTTCTGCCAGGCCATCTGCATAGGCCAATCTAACACCAAAGACTCGGAGGGAGACCCTCCTCCCTTCAGAGAAGGCGGCCCGATCTGGACATCCCTGCAGTCCTAACACTGGGACTACAGGTCCCTCGGGGTACATCAGGGCCCGTGCACAGCCTGAAAGTAAATGCAGCCCACCTGGAGCCACACACCCACCTTCCCCGTGCCCTCTTCACGCTCACTGATCTGCCCCATCTCTCTACTGAGCACTAACTACCGTAAGACAATTTGGGCTCTGAGAAGTGACATCTAACAAAGCTCTGTGTTAAGCGTCTTTTCAGTAAAGCATCTAGAAGATTCTGTTGTGTTCTTCACTTTTACTCCCACCAGAGCCCCTTTAGCTGAGGACAAGACCACATGTGAGGGTGACCAGTTAGCCCAGCCTTCCTGTGAGCCTTACTAAAAATCCAGGCACCGTTTTCGCCTCTGGGTCCTAGCCTAGCATCAGGCTGCTGTTCTAGATCCACACTGTGCAATACTGTGGCCACGAGCCACAGTGGCAAATTAAAATTAAAATTAAATAGAATTTAAAATTTAGTTCCTCAGCCACACCAGTCACGTTTCAGGTGTTTAACAGTCACACGTGGCAAGTGACTACCATTTTAGTGTGTATGGACCTAGAACATTATAATCGGTGCAGAAAGTTCTATTAGACAAAACTATTCTGGGTGGTAACATTTAAACTTGTAGATGGTCTAATTTTTTGAAAGCTGTCACCTTGTAGTCTTGAAGAAAATACATTTCCAACCCCAATGGACAAATGGTCTTTCCTAAAAAACCCAGTGAGGTAAAAGGTCACCTCACAGCAACGTCCTTCATAGAACAAGCACTCACATTCCTCAGATGTTGGTCTGCTTGTCTGGATTGCTTGTCTTCTACTTCCTGACTCTCAAGCCTACATCCAACTCCACACTCCAATGCAAATTGTAACCAAAGCACGTGAGGTGACTCGTTTCTCTGTCGAATCGGGGAAGTCACTTCGTGGGCCCTGTTTCTGTTTGCCAGGGCTACTGTGACACAGGACCAGGGACTGGCTGGTTTTACCAACACTAGCTTATTGGCCTCTCACAGCTCTGGAGGCTGGAAGTTCAAGATCAAGGCATCGGCAGGGCTGGTTTCTTCTGAAGGCTGTGGGGGCGAATCTGTTCCGGGCCTCCCTCTTAGCTTCTGGTGGTTTCTGGCGATCTTTGGTGGTCCTTGGATTGTAGAAGCATCACCCCCCATCTCTGCCTTCACACTGTCATGCCGTTCTCCCTGTGTGTCTGAGCCCAGATTTCCCCTTTTTTTTTTTTTTTAATTTTTTTTTTCAACGTTTATTTATTTTTGGGACAGAGAGAGACAGAGCATGAGCGGGGGAGGGGCAGAGAGAGAGGGAGACACAGAATCGGAAACAGGCTCCAGGCTCTGAGCCATCAGCCCAGAGCCCGACGCGGGGCTCGAACTCACGGACCGCGAGATCGTGACCTGGCTGAAGTCGGACGCTTAACCGACTGCGCCACCCAGGCGCCCCATTAGATTTCCCCTTTTTTATAAAGGACACCAGCCATAGAGGAGAAGTTCATTCTAGTATGAACTCATCTTAACTAATTATATCCGCAATGATCCTGTATCCAAATAAGCTCACATTCTGAGGTGTGAGGAGTTAGGACTTCAAATATGAATTTGGGCAGGGGGGACACAATTCAGCCCGTGACAGGCCCTCAAAGCCCCCAAGAAACAGCACTCCTCCTGGCATACCATCTGTTTTCCATTATTCTATTAATATGAAAAGATCCGTAAGAAGTTACTGGCTGCTCAGCTTTGTGGGAGCAGGTGGTGACCCCAGGCAGAAACTTATACCACATAAGGCTATTTCCATTATACATAACGTCAATTCAAGTCCACTACGCCAGATTTAACAAGGTCCAAAAACACAGACTTTGGCAGAAGTACAAAAGGAAAACCACGACAACTGTCACAGTCACAAAATATAGGGCTGGTAAACTCCGCCACGTTCGTCTAGCCAAGCTCCCTCATCGTACAGGTATGTTCTCCAGGTGGCCTGGCAGAGGCAAATGGGAAAGTCTCCCCTGACCCGGACCCCTCAGCATAATGCTTGGTGGTCACAGTCATGGCACAAACCAGTGCCCCAGCTTACCAAATGCAAACAGAAAGAACAGAAAGTCATCCACCAGCACAGGGTACCCAGAAATGTGCTTGAGTTCACTGCCCAAACATCTCAGTGTGAGATATGAGAGCCATCCATAAATTCAGGTAGCAAGGCACAGAGAAAAACCCAACGGGTTCCAGTGCTAGAAAACTGGGTTTGAGCTCTAGCTTTGACACTAGGTGAAAGATCTTAGTGTAGTAAATTAACATCCTAAAGCCTCAGTTTGCCCATCTGTAAAATGGGGAGCTTGAGATCTGCCGCACTTTATATAAAGAAAGACCTATTGATGGCCATCATTCTAATAACTAACATTTACCGAGCGTTGGTGATATATTCGTGACACCTCCCAATGAGTCTGTGAGGTAAAGCACCACCCCTGCCCCCATTTTTTGAATGAAGAAACTCGGCCTTAGAGCCTGGAGCTGGATCCCTGTGATTGCAAAGCCACACTCCTGACCATTTTATGATATGCCCAGTACACAGTAGGAGCTCTATAAATGCTTCCCATCCCTACCTTCCCCTGGCATTGAGCAGAGTAGGCAGTAAAGCCTGCTATACTGCCATCGACCGCTCAAATCTGCACAAGGACAGAAAGATGATCATCAAATGTCACTTAGAATAAAAAAATCTGGTCTGTCAGGACACAATTATTGTCTCATTTAACACTCCCCTAAGCCCTCTTCCATAACCTTTTGCCACATAACGTTCCTGGTAGTTGGTGGTCGTGTCACTTACTCTTCCCCCCTCCTCCCTACTAACCTGCCTCAGTCTACCTGGTCACTTCCCACCCTCTGTTTATACACTGGAGACTAAGACGGACCTGAATGGTCTTGGCTTTCGGCTTCTGCACTCTTTTGAACTGTTCAGCCTCCATACAGAGGACACTGTCCCTGGGTAAATGGTGGCTCCTCGGTTATGGACTCACAGTTTTAACAGTTAGGCTTTGTCCCTGGGAGTGGATAAATAAAGATAGATATTAGCACAGTTTTCCACCCAATTATCCTATTTACAAAAATAGAACTCTCCTCTGTGAGTGTTTCAAATAGAATCCTTAATTTCTACGGAAGATGTCAAACTTACCAGGTCGATTCTTAAAGCCTCAATCAGTGAGCTGGAATACAGCAGGGTAGGCAATGGAATATAACCCGAACTGTCTCTTCATATATACGTACATATACACGTGTACGTATGTGTTAGTATTATGTGAGTATATACAGATATACATATATACCTACTCACACACACACACACACACACACACACACACACACACACACCAGTTAAAGAAGTAATGGTTATGGAGACTATCTGATGGATGTGGAGACCAGCACTTGTGCTGGGTGCTTTGGGTTCTAGCATTGCATCAAATCGTACCTGTTGAAGGCTAGAATTCCTTTTGCTAAGTTGCATTTTGATGTTCTGCCTTGAGTCTCCCATCAGGAGGACTATGAGAAAGAGCTACAAGAACCCAGCTGTTCGTCTGCTGTGGGAACATCACACCCTGGTCATGATACCACTTGATTCTTCCGAGATAAAAACAAAAAGTCCACATGCACAATTTAGTTTATAAACGGGGCGCCTGGCTGGCTCAGTTGGTAGAGCCTGCGACTCTTGATCTCGGGGTCATGAGAGTTACTTAAAAAACAAACAACAAAAGAAGGAAAAACTCTGGCTTCTCTTAAAGACTCAGTATGTCTTCCTTCTCTGGCACCAAGAATTACTGAAGTGACCGCCCTTCCCTCTTCTCTTTGACCCTATGACGCCTCAGACACAATAGGAGGCTCAGCCAGAGCAATGTAGGGGGTCTCAGTGTCTGCATACCTGTGATACTTTTTCCTCCTGGCCTTGAACTTTTATATTTATTTTGATTTTTCCTGTTCTTCAATGTTCTTTTGTATTGTATCGGTTATTGTAGTATATGTGTTTATACCGCAAAACAAAGCATAATTTGTAAAACAGGGTGAGGTATAAACACTTGATTGAATAGAACTCAACGAAAATAATTACTATAGTAAAGAGAGCCAAATTTAGAAAAAATAAAATTTTTTTTCAGTAAAAAAAACACGATGCAGAGTAAAAAGTAAAATAATTAATATGCTGAAGCAGGCACCATAAAGTTGCCTTCCTAACAGCCATTTCCGCTTTGTCCTCTGGCAGAACCCCGATTTGGTTCAAGTGTCACCCCCAACACTAGCACCCAGGGTGGTTCAGGAGCCCATCCCGATTAGTCTAAGCTAAGCACTTCCTGTGCCCGGGAGTCACTGGCCTGGGCTGGGCACTGACACTTCTACCCAAGGGGGAAGAGAACAGCGGGGGGGCCTTTCGGGAAGGTTTCCTGGTTTGAGGAATCGCTTACTTGGATGGCTGGTGGGCTGGTGGGCTGGCTGGCTGGACAGACAAACAGGCATTTCTGCAGGGCCAACCACATACACTAATTTTTACCCCCATTAAGGGCTGGGCACGAAACCGCACACTCGGGGAGCTCTAAGGATAAATGAGACATGACAAAGGGCCGGAGGAGGCAGATGCCGTAAGAACAACGCTCCTGGAAAACACCCTCCGAAGGCAGCTCTCCAGATGCCCCCTTGAACCACAGGAAGGCTAGAAGGTAAACCCCAGAGAGATGCTCTGAGAAACTCTGTATGAGTCCTGAATTTGCCACCACTACATACGCATAGCTCTTATTCTTCCCCAAAACAAGAAGGGAGGAAGGAGGGAGAGAGGGAGGCCAGGAAAGCTTGCTAGTCCGTTTCAAAGCACAGTTGTGTTTTCTCCGGACCAGGCGATGGTGCTTCTACACTGCAATGCTGCTGCTCTTGGGTCACCGGCAATATGGCCTTTTCTATCTGCTTTTTCTCTCAGAGGCACCAGACACACATGGGCACACCCACACGCCCAGAAACTATTTTAGATGTTCTCTGACCCACCCACTCAGCCACCTCCTCCCGCACACAGACATATCTTCTGGTCGAGAAGGGACTGATGTCCAAGCTCCTTCCTCGCCGCCTCCCCGCTGTGCTGCCACGGCCCCCAGAGGTCAGCGGTGTCCCGCCCAGGCCTTGTTCCGCTTGCAGTCTCGAGGACACCCAGCCCACCGAGGTGTCCTGGAGACACCTGAAGTGTAAGGCATCACGCGGCTCTTCTCCACTCTCCAGATAATCTCGCACGTGACAAGATGAAAGAAGGTTCTCTTACATTCTAGTAACCCCCAACAGCCAAACTCTGCGTGGCCTCCCTTCGGGCATGACATGTCTCGTGCCTTCTCTTTACTCAGGGTGCCTGCACGCGACTTCTCACTTCCACGCTCCCCTCTCTCCCTCCTGTACCAAATCACACCCATCTCACTTCTGAACTGCTCAAAACCCACAGTCTTCCCGAACGCACCCGAAGTTAACTTCTTGGGGTTAGGACCACTACACCCAACATTCCCTCCGTCCCCGTCTTTCGGCTTCTTTTGCTTTTGAGGACAGGATTCTCCAAAGTCACCTCCCGTAAGGCAAACCCTATTTCTCACTGACCCATATTTCCTCACGGCAGAAAGCAAAACAGTAAACCGTGCGGAAGCGTGTGGAGAGCCGGCCGCACCTGCTCTCCTGAGACATGAAGGGCTTTCCTTCACAGATGCTCTAGAGCCCGACTGAACATTTCCTAACTCCCAGTGTCAGTCCGGCACCGCTGCTGGGGCCTGCACGTGCGCATGCCAGATTTCACCACGAAGGGGACCTGGGTGGCAAATGAGGCAGACGCGAGCACAGATGTGTCCTCACCGCCAGGAAATCAACTCCAAGTGCACATCCCAGAAGAGGGCATGTCTACCTGTTCCAGGGAGAGCCCAGGTGGGCATTTGTCCCCAGGTTCTTCTGTTCATCTCTAAAGTGATCCAGAAGCACGGTCATGTTTTCTATTCCGTTCTCAGCTGAACCACCTAGCACAGGGCTTTACGCGCAGTGGGCCTCAAATGTGGCTGCGGGTCTGACTTCTGAGAGCGAAGGGCTCGGAAACCGTGGCCGCCTTTGCAGAACAGAGGGTAGCACCAGTCGCAGCTATGCACTGAGAGAAGCCTCTGGTTTAAGCCGAGTGGCAGGTAATAAGAAGCCAGGTTCCAAAGGAGTCCGATGGAAGGGGCTGGCTCGTCAGCTGGACTGGGAGTCAGAGCGAGCAAGCGACCACGGGACACGCTCTCCATCCCACAGTGTTCGCTGAGCCCGGTCCCGGCTCTGCGGATGAAGAGCAGCACGGCACCCGCCCGACACTGGGAGCGTGAGTGAAGGGCAAAGATTCGTGGAGGAAGATAACAAATGTCAGGAGGGAGCAAACAAATTTCGACTTGGGACGATGCAGGGAGGAGGCTCTCTCTCGGCTCAACTTTCGTTCCGGCAAGATACAAAAAAAAAAAAGTGCCTCGTGCGTACGGTAGCAAGCCTGCTTAAAACCAAAAAAAAGTTTTGTTTTAGCTTGAGCACAATAGGGAAAGTGTGAAAAGTAAAACTTGCGTCTGCCTACAACTCTGAGCACTTCTGAAAATGGCCACTCTGAGGGCTGGAGGACAGGGTATTTGTGCACACGCGTACATGGTAATGCACACACACACGGTGACATACGCACACGCCCTGACGTGGGCCCCAGCCACCCACCCCGATTTAGCACGGTACAAGCAGCTAACAAGGTGAACCTGTTCCTTTAATTATGCCAATCGTGAGATGGGGAAGGCGCCGGTTGAGAAGGCATTTAAAGCAGATTGCCCCATCTAGGGAGATATGATTCTTGGAAATGAAGACTGGCACTCTTCCTGGACTAAAGGTTGCACTGAATAACCAAGGAGCAGGAGGGCAGCAGCTCGGCCCGTTGGGCTGCAACCTGACTTCAAAGATGGGAGCCAGACGCAGGAACAGGGAAAGGGGCCGGGCTGAGCTGTTATCTGACTTCTCCCTGGGAGGCACCCTTCGGAAGCAGGGGGAAAGCTGCTCCACAGTGAGGCCTCAACAGGGCTGGACACGAGAGCTAGGGCACCTCGGGCCCTCGTCCGGCCTTCGCAGCCATTTTAACAAGAGTTACTTTCTCTAAGTCTCCCGCAGTAGAAGGGGCACAAACGCGAGATGCTCAAATAAGTGTTGTCATCTGGCTCTGGGTCAGGGAAACACCCAACCGAACGAAGCTTCATTTTGCTGGAAAACAGAAGTGGGGGGGGGCATCAAGACCTTTTCGTGGAGGTCACGAGGAACAGACCCGGAACCACATACTTCGGGCACATTGCGTCCTATCAGGGCGATTACCTTCTCCCTCGGAAGAAATTTTAAAGCTCTTCTCGTCCACCCATCCATCTTATACTGGATCCTACTCCCCAGCAGGCCCAGCGAAAGATGCTCATCTTGAATTCCTCCAGTACCAAAGGAATCCCTGCTCCCCAGAACTGTCCATTTGTGGAGAGACTGCAGCATTATGTTCTTCCTTACAGTTTGATTAAATCTGCTCCCTGTGGCTTTCAAATCATTGGTTCAAGCTGGATCCACAGTTACCTTTTTTTAAAAAAATCCATCTGCCCTTGAGATACTGCTTCTGTCTCATACAGTTCAATTCTCAGTTCCCTTCAGACAAATGTTTCCTTACAGCAAATGCACATACTTTTGACCCATGTTCTACTTCCCCATCTCTCAGGCCCAGACACTTCAGGGAAATCAATCTGTCCCAGTCAATGAATGAAAGAACGAATCAGCGAATTAATCTTTCCCTCCCTCTTACCCCCCCACCCAAACATGCCTACTAATATGAGGGTAACAATCATGTTAAAAGTCACACATTTTGAACAAAACTGTGGTGATGTAAAAATCCGGGATTCTTGGCCTCTAAATCCTTGGACAGTGACCCCGAAGTCTCCTGCAAACACATACACACACACACTCGTTCTCTCTCTCTCTCTCTCTCTCTCTCTCACACACACACACACACACACACACACACCAATTTTTATAATTAAAATATCTTTCTTCATACACTGACATTAAAGAAAAGTAATCATTTCTTATTCAAGATTATTTTTCTGACATTAATTATTCCCTTTTGCTATGAAAAATACGTATTTCAGCTACTTTCTCTCTTTTAAACAATTTTACTATAGGCTTTATTTTTCAGAGCAGTTTCAGGCTCACAGCAAAAATGAGCAGAAGGCATAGAGATTTCCTATATTCCTCTTGCCCCCACACAAGCATCAGCCATGCTGCTAAATATTCTTTAAGGTCAGCTGGAGACCCTAATCTTAACTGACACCACTTTCTTCTATTGTTAAATCTGATCCGTGTCTATACAGCTGCTTTACAAAGGAAATTCTGGAACACAGACCTTAGTAAACTTAGGACTTCTCAAATATATGAGTTAATCTCATTTGAAATGCCATGTTCCCAGGCCCAGAATACCTTTATGTAAGTTCTCATCTCTACTGTTTTTTTAAATTCTTTTTAGTGTTTATTTATTTTTGAGAGACAGCATGTGAGCAGGGGAAGGGCAGAGAGAGAAGGAGACACTGAAGCAGGCTCCAGGCTCTGAGCTGTCAGCACAGAGCCCAACATTGGGCTCGAACCCATGAATCACGAGATCATGACCTGAGCTGAAGTCCAGATGTTTAACCAACTGAACCATCCGGGCGCCCTGCATCTCTATTTTTAATATGTTGCCAAGTAGTCTCCAATAACAACAGAATCTACAGCTTAAAATCATCCTCCTGAAAAGATAATGAGTCTTCTAGACACCAGCTACTCTCAGTAGCTGTACCAGCAACTCTCAGTCATTCAGTCTAACGTAAGAAAAATGAATGCTGGGGTGCCTGGGTGGCTCAGTTGATTAAGTATCCAACTTCAGCTCAGGTCATGATCTCACTGCTCATGAGTTCAAGTCCCACCTCGGGCTCAGTGCGGACAGCATGGAGCCTGCTTCGGATTCTGTCTCCCTCTCTCTGCCCCTCCCCTGTTTGCACTCTGTCTGTCTCTCTCTCAAAAATAAATAAACGTTAAGAAAAATAAAAAAAAAAAAAAAAGAAAAATGAATGCTGATCATCACAAACCATATATCATACAAAATTGTCTTTACTGGGCTGCTGGATTCACACATGACTTTCCCAGAGGGGAGAAAAACACCCTCTATTTATGTTTTGCCTAGAGTAACTAAAAATCAACTTATATGTGCTAAACCACATTTTAACTTTAAAAAGTAGAGGCGGTATGGAAATATAACAGAGCCAATTATTCGTTAAATAAGACTTGACTGAATATCAAACATTTGCCGGGCATTATGGCAGTCACTGGGGATTCAGAATTGAAAGCTTGCTCCCTGCCCTCATGACAGTTCCACCAGAGGAGGTGGCAAAAGGAAACTAAACATTAAAAACAATCAGCAAATCAGAGCCACAATGAGATGCTGCTTCACACCCACATGGAGGGCTATGATAAAAAAGACAGACACCTACAACAACATGGATGGACCCTGAAAACATAATGTTAAGTGAAAACAGCCAGTTGCAAAAAAACCCACATGTTGCATGATTCTATTTACATGAAATTCCAAAATAGAAAGTAGATTAGTGGTTTCCAGGGAATGAAAGGAGAGTGGGACAGGGGTGCAGGATTTCCTTCTGGGGTGTGAAAATGTTATAAAATTGGATAGTGGTGAGGACTGCACAATTCTGTGAATATCCTAAAAACTACTGAACTATACATGTTAAATGGGTGAATTATGTGAATTACATCTCAATAAAGCTGTTCAAAAAAATACACATGGAAATCAATAGTCCTCATAGATGAAAACGACCAGTTAAAAGTCAATGACTTCGTTTACAAGAATAAATTTGAGATCTCTACACACACAAAAAAACCTTAAATGTTAGGAAAGTATGAACAAAAACACGTGGAAAGAAAACGTGATCTTAGATGAGAAGAGTTGACTTTGTAAAGTAATTTATAAATTTAACATGATCCCAAAAAGAAAAGCCAATGTGTTTTTCTGAAATCAAGACATGTGGATTCTCAAATTCATATGGAAAAACGAACAAGGAGGAGGGCCAGGAAAACTCTGGAAAGGAAGAGCAATGGGGAAGAACTTTCATATCTTTCAGATATTAACTAAAAGACAATAGACACCCCAATAATGGACAACAGGTCAACCAGTCAAAAAGTATAGTCTGGAAACACATCCATGCCTAAAGGAATTTAATACATGATAAAGTAGACCTTATTATACTATGGGGAAAGTATAAGCTTTTTTTTTTTTTAATTTTTTTTTTCAACGTTTATTTATTTTTTGGGGGACAGAGAGAGACAGAGCATGAACGGGGGAGGGGCAGAGAGAGAGGGAGACACAGAATCGGAAACAGGCTCCAGGCTCTGAGCCATCAGCCCAGAGCCTGACGCGGGGCTCGAACTCACGGACCGCGAGATCGTGACCTGGCTGAAGTCGGACGCTTAACCGACTGTGCCACCCAGGCGCCCCAGTATAAGCTTTTTAATAAATGGTGTTGGGACAATTGAGTATTGAAAAAATACACACTTGGCTCCAAACCTCAGAATAGACCCTAGTATAAACACCAAATGACCCAAGATGTAAGTGGAAAAGATGAAATGACAAAAGTGCCAGAAAGAACTTTACAACCTGAAATGGGAAGTGTCTAACTCTGACTCAAAACACAGAAGCCGTAAACAAAAAGATAAACTCGATTACATAAAATTAAACAGACTTTTGAAGGGCAAACACCACCACCATAAGGGAATCAAAACATACACAGCCAACCAGGAAAAAAGTATTTGCAACTCAGATCACAGACAATATATAAAGAGCTCTAAGAAATAAAGAAGACCAACAACACAGTAGGAAAATGTATAAAGTTCAAAACACAAAAAAAATATATAAAATGATAATTAAGCAAATGAAAAGATCCTCAAGCTCACTTATAAAAGAACTATAAATTAAAACTACATCAAAATACCGTTTCTTACCTATCAGCAAAATCCAAAAATTTGACAACAGATCCTACAGGTAAAACTCTAGGGAAACAGGCATGTTCTTACATTGCCTGTGTGAGTGAAATATAGTACAAATCCTGGCAGAAGGAATTTGTCAGTTATCTTTAAAAAAAATTACAGATGTACTCACCCTCTGACCATACAGTCCCATTTATAGGACTATATCCCATAGATATACCTGCACGAGGATGAAATGACATGGATATAAAGTTATCAATTACAGATGGTTTATAAATAGCAGAGAAATGGATACAAGCCAAGATTATGTTAATGTTCCATAAGTCATAGTATGTCAACAAAATGGAGTACTTTGTGACCATAAAAAAGACTGAAGATAATCTCTATGTACTAATAGGGAAGAGAGCTCTAGAATACATTAAGAAAAAAAGGTTAAGATGCAGAATATACAAGGTAGGTTACCTTTAATATACACAAATAAAGGAGAATAAGAGGACACTTACACACACACACTTAATTTGAATCTACAAAACGAAAGACTTAAAGAGTTAAATGCCAAGACACTAACAAAAATGGTTATCGATGAGGAAACAGAGCAAGACTTCATTGCGCGTATCTTTCTATACGCATAGTCCCCTCTCCCCCATCCATGATTTCGCTTCCCCTGGTTTTAGTTACCCGAGGTCAACTGCGGTGGAGAAGCAGATAATCTTCCTTCTGACCTATGGTCAGAAGGTCAATAATAGCTTACCGCTTATGTAGCAGTGCCTACGTCATTCACTTCACTTCGTCTCATCATGCAGGCACTTTATCACCTCCCATCACCACAAGAAGGGTGAGTGTGGTACAATAAGATATTTTGAGAAAGAGACCACATTCACACAGCTTTTATTATAATATATTCTCATAACTGTTCTATTTTATTATTGGTTACTATTGCTACTCTTTTACTGTGCCTAATTTACAAAGCAAACTTTATGGCAGGAATGTTATGTATAGGAAAAAACACAGCATCTATAGGGTTCAGCACTATTCATGGTTTCAGGCATCCACTGGGGGCCTTGGAACTTATCACCTGCAGATCAGGAGAGTCTACTGTAGTTAAAATTTAATTATCTTAACTTTCAAACATAAAGAAATGTAGAGAAAATAAGTTCCTATATAACTGTCATCCAGATTTAATACCTTCATAGTTTTGAACTTTCGGTCACGCAAAATGCATTACTTATCCCAAAAAAGCTAAATTTAAAAATTTCTTCCATTTTTTAATGTTTATTTTTGAGAGAGAAAGAGCACCAGCAGGGGAGGGGCAGAGAGACAGAGGGACAGAGGATCTGAAGTGGGTTCTGCGCTGACAGCAGCGAGCCCAATGTGGGGCTCAAACTCACAAATCACGAGATAATGACCTGGACTGAAGATGGATGTTCAACCGACTGAGCCACCCAGGCATCCCCCCAAATTTCTTTAACTGAAAAGAAACTGAAAGAAATGAACCTAATACATATGTCAAACTGGTGACACAATCACCGTGAGGAAGGCTTTATTTTTAAGTACTTTTAGAGCACGGTTTTTAAATACACATACTTAGTTGGATGCATTCTTCTAAGGATGACAAAAATTACAAAGATGTGTTAAGCTTTCCTTTGTAGCTTTAGTATTTGTAATAATATAGATATTGGTATTTCAAAACTTTATAATTATATTTATAGGTTAAACAAGAAATAGATTTGGGGAGGGGGGGCACCTGGCTGGCTCAGTTGGCGGAGTAGGTGACTCTTCATCTTGAGGTCATGAGTTCAAGCCCCACGTTGGGTGCAGAGATGGCATAAATAAAAAAATGAACTTAAAAGAAGAAAGAACCCATAACCAGTAAAGAAATCGAATTTGTAATAAAAAATCTCCCACAAAACAAGAGTCCAGGGCTGGATGGCTTTCCAGGGGAATTCCACCAAACATTTAAAGAAGAGTTAACACCTATTCATTTGAAGCTGTTCCAAAAAATAGAAATGGAAGGAAAACTTCCAAATTATTCTATGAGGTCAGCATGACCTTGATTCCAAAACCAGACAAAGACCCCAGTAAAAAGGAGAACTACAGACAAATTTCCCTGATGAACATGGATGCAGTCTCAGCAAGATACTAGTCAACCAGATCCAACAACACATTAAAAATATTATTCACCACGATCAAGTAGGATTTATACCTGGGAAGCAGGGCTGGTCCAATATCCACAAATCAATCAATGTGATACCTCATATTAATAAAACAAAGAATAAGAACCACATGATCTTCTCAATAAATGAAGAGAAAGCATTTGACAAAATACAACATCCTTTCTTGATAAAAAACCCTCTGTTAGTAGGGATGGAAAAATCATACCTCAAGATCATAAAAGCCATATAGGAAAGACCCACTGCTAATATCCTCAATGGGGAAAAGCTGAGAGCTTTCCCCCTAAGGTCAGGAACACAACAGGGATGGCCACTCTTGCCACTGTTATTCAACTTAGTATTGGAAGTCCTAGCCTCAGCAATCAGACAACACAAAGGAATAAAAGGCATCCAAATCAGCAAGGAGGAATTCAAACTTTCACTCTTCACAGACGACATGATACTCTACGAGGAAATCCCAAAAGATTTCCCTACAACCAAAAAACTGCTAGAATTAATCCATGAATTCAGCAAAGCCACAGGATATAAAATCAATGCACAGAAATCAGTTGCATTTCTATACACCAATAATGAAGCAGCAGAAATAGAAATCAAGGAATTGATCCCATTTACAATTGCACCAAAAATCATAAAATACCTAAACAAAGAGGTAAAAAATCTATACACTGAAAATTATAGAAAACTCACAGAAGAAACTGAAGACACACAAAAAAATGGATAAACATTCCATGCTCATGAATTGGAAGAACAAATATTGTTAAAATGTCAATCCTACACAAAGCAATCTGCATATTCAATGCAATCCTTATCAAAATAACACCAGCATTCTTCACAGAGCTAGAACAAATAAGCATAAAATTTGTATGGAACCAGAAAAGACCCCAAATAGCCAAAGCAATCCTGAAAAAGAAAACCAAAGCTGGGAGCATCACAACTCCAATTTCAAGACATATTACAAAGCTGTAATCATCAAAACAGTATGGTACTGGCACAAAAACAGACACACAGATCAATGGAACAAAACAGAGAATCCAGAAATGGACCCACAAACATACGGCCAACTCAACTTTGACAAAGAATACCAATGGAATAAAGGAAATGGCGTTGAGAAATACCAATGGAATAAAGCAAATGGTGTTGAGAAAACTGGACAGCGACATGGCAGAAGAATGAACCTGAACCACTTTCTTACAGCATACACAAAAATAAACTCAAAATGGATGGAAGGCCTAAACATAAGACAGGAAGCTATCAAAATCCTAGAGGACAAAGCAGGCAAAAAACTCTTTGACCTTGGCCACAGCAACTTCTTACTCAACGTGTTTCTGGAGGCTAGGGAAACAAAAGCAAAAGTGAACTATTGGGACTTGATCAAGTTAAAAAGCTTCTGCACAGAGAAGGAAACAATCAACAAAACTAAAAGGCAACTGACAGAATGGGAGAAGATACTTGCAAATGACATATCAGATAAAGGGTTAGTATCCAAAATCTATAAAGAACTTATCAAACTCAACACCCAAAAAACAAATAATCCAGTAAAGAAACGGGCGAAGACATCCAAAGAAGCCAGCCAAATGGCTAACAGACACATGAAAAAATGCTCAACATCATTCATCGTCAGGGAAATACAAATCAAAACCACAATGAGATACCACCTTACACCTGTCAGAATGGCTAACATTAACAACTCAGGCAATGACAGATATTGGTGAGGATGCGGAGAAAGAGGATCTCTTTTGCATTGTTGGTGGGAATGCAAGCTGATGCGGCCACTCTGGAAGACAGTATGGAGGTTCCTCAAAAAATTAAAAATAGAACTACCCTACAACCCAGCAATTGCACTACTAGGTATTTATCCAAAGGATACAGGTGTGCTGTTCCAAAGGGGCACATTCACCTGAATGTGTACAGCAATGCTATTGACAATAGCCAAAGTATGGAAAGAGCCCAAATGTCCATCAAAAGATGATTGGATAAGAAGATATAGTGTGTGTGTGTGTGTGTGTATACACACACACACACACACACACACACACACACACACACACACACACAATGGAGTACAGTATTACTCCACAATCAAAAAGAATGAAATTTTGCCATTTGCAACAACAGAGATGGAACTAGAGTGTATTATCCTAAGTGAAATTAGTCAGAGAAAGACAAATATCATATGACTTCACTCATATGTGGAATTTAAGATACAAAGCAGATGAACATAAGGGAAGGGAAGCAAAAATAATATAAAAACAGGGAGGGGGACAATACATAAGATACTCTTAAATATAGAGAATGAACTAAGGGTTGTTGGAGGGGGTTATCAGTGGGGGGGAGATGGGCTAAATGGGCAAGGGGCATTAAGGAGGACACTTGTTGGGATGAGCATTGGGTGTTATACGTAGGGGATGAATCATTGGATTCTACTGAAATCATTATTGCACTATATGCTAACTAACTTGGATGTAAATTTTAGAAAGAAAAAGAAAGAAAGAAAGAAAGAAAGAAAGAAAGAAAGAAAGAAAGAAAGAAAGAGAAAGAGAAAGAAAAGAAAGAACGAACTGAGGAAACTGAGTGAAACCACAGGGAAATGAACACTAAACTAGTCAATTGGAACTCTAACTTTTTAACAATATGTATTTTCTAGTTCCGTCCACTGGAATTGCCTAGCAACAAGTCACCTCTGTAGCAATAACCACCCCTAACGCACAGACTGTGGTCTCTAATACCATTGTTTGAGACCACTGAAAAGTCCAAGATGAGCCTTGGGCATTTTGTGCCATCTAGTAAGAAAACTTTATGAAGGTCCTGTCAAAAGGTCACAGCAGCTAGCGAAGGGGTCCTCACTGCCTGAAGATGTAACAAAAAGATTAATGACTAAAACACCAAATCAATGAAAAGAAAAAAACAAACTCATGCCTATAAAATGATTTAAAAAAGACAGAAAAAAACCTCATTTCTCACTATTTGAAAAGGCTATTATACAACTCCTTACTTTGAAAATTAATGATTAAGGATGGAGTATTAGCAAAGATCCTGCCTTTCGCATTAGAAGAATTTTTTCAGGATAACCAGACAGCCCCCATAGATGAGAGAAAACCCAGTACAAGAAATGAATTAGAAAAGCATCATTTCGGGGCGCCTGGGTGGCGCAGTCGGTTAAGCGTCCGACTTCAGCCAGGTCACGATCTCGTGGTCCGTGAGTTCGAGCCCCGCGTCAGGCTCTGGGCTGATGGCTCAGAGCCTGGAGCCTGTTTCCGATTCTGTGTCTCCCTCTCTCTCTGCCCCTCGCCCGTTCATGCTCTGTCTCTCTCTGTCCCAAAAATAAATAAACATTGGGGAAAAAAAATTAAAAAAAAAAAAAAAGAAGAAAAGCATCATTTCACAAAACCTAATGAACATAAGATGACAGGCAAGACTTATCATTTGGTGCTAAAACTATTCGGCAAATGGTCTATATACCAAAGTTACACCACACAGATCGCTTTTGGTGTCAAGGGGGGGAAGAGAACTGGACAGTGAAGGGTTTGGGGCTGCCCCAACCCTAATCCAGGGCGTCAATCTCAGCTTCTCTACGAGTAGGTAAGTGGAAGGTAAATGAAGTGCACAGAATCACCTCTGGGGTATTCTAGCAAACTGGTGAACTTGATGAACCCATGGAACCTTTAGATTCAGCAAATCCAGGGGATGGAGAAGCAGGTGCAGCTATGCCCTAAAGAAGCGAGCCTGCGGATGGAAAAGGTGAGAACTTCTACAGGAAACTGTCCATTTTTTTCAGAGAGAGACTGTGCCAGGCTGAGAGACTAAAAGAAAGTTAAATCAGACATGGTGCGTGGTCCCCAATTAGATACTGACTTCAACAAACTGTCTTCAAAGGACATTTGGGGGCCAATTCAGGAAAAGTGAATATGGACAAGGAATGAAATGAAATGAATGTCACTGAAATACAAGACTGGAAACTGTTCACTGAAAAAAGCAGATTACGAGACAGTAATATATCATCTTGGTTTTTCTAAAAAAAAAAAAAAAGTGTTTGTACGTTTATACGCACAGAAAAGACCTGCGATGTATAACAGTGGTAATCTCTAGAGAGAAGAAAAAAGAAAGTGTGTGCATGTCTGTGTTGCTTGCCTGTATTTTCTAACTTTTTATAACGCACAGGTAGTGTTTCTGATAACAACACATCTTTTCAAAAGACATTAAACAGGCTTTAAATCTTACAATGCTAATCCACGAAAGACCATCTAAGAAACGATGTATCATTTTTCCAAAATATGCTGTCTGTCCATCTCTAGCATGCAGGATTCTTGGAATGACTTGCGAACACTCTGATTTTGGATTTCAATGCTAAAACGATTCTCTGACAAATCAAAGGTTTCTTCCCCAGACTCACACTGTAGGCAGTCTTTAAAGGGGTGCCAAATGCCTCCTCGAGCACACTTGACCCTCACTTCCCCTGGGAGAAGACGTTACCGGCAGGGTTCAATAACTCTCCAGGAGCAAAGGGAGCCTAGCAGGACTTAACACAGCGCTCAAGTCCCAGGGAGGAAACGTTGGGCCAGATATACCTGTTGGCAGGTATATACACCCTTGAACAATAAAGACACGCTCACACCCATTTACAAATCCACTTCTCAGGATGACTTTTCTCTTCAACTATCACTCTCAATTTTAGAAGATATATTGTATGCCCTGAAAGGGTGACTTCTTCAGGTTTCTATAGTGTAGAAAAATCTATATGAACAAAACTGTGCTGTACAATCATCCATTGATTTAGCAAGTCTTAGGAAGTGTCTGCAACGTGCGTGAAGGCAACTCGAGTAGAGAACAGACACAGCCACACACGTGTTCTTATCTTCACAGAGCCTGCAGTCTAATGGGGAAGGCAGGCGGAAGTAGGTAGGTAAAGACTGTAAGTGCTGCGAAGGAAAAGAACAGGGCGCCTAGAGATCAGAAGAGGGGCATCTAATTCACACCAGAGGAAGTGACATTTCGGTTATGACTACAGAGTGAATAGCAGTCAGCCAGGCAAGAGGCAGAAGACGATTCTAGGCAGAGAGACTGGAAGTAAGGTGCTGAAGCAGGGAACAGCTGGGAACAGTCACAGACCTGGAAGAGGCCCGGACAGGGCAAAGAAGGGAAGCCTGGCATAAAATAAGATTGGACAAATCAGCAGGGACCGTGTTGTAGCCATGATATTCAGGATTTTGGATTTTATCTGAAGTGTGATGGAAACAGCTGGACATCTGAAGTGGGAGAGGGGATCAGATGTAACTTACATTTCCTATCACCATGGACACTGGCTGGAGGCTCAAGAACGGACATGGGGGATAGACAGGTCAGGAAGACAGTCCAGATGAGACACTACGGTGGGTTAGACTAGGCTAGAAGATTCCCAACCGCAGCCTGAGGGCCGATCCAGCCGAAGCCTGCTTTTGTAAATAAAGCGTTACTGGAACCCAGTGCCATCCGCTCGTTTACGCATTGTCTACAGCTGCTTCCACCACAGCTGCAGAGTCGAGCAGCTGTGACAGAGACCATTCGGCCTGTAAATCCTAAAATACAGTTGACCCTTGAACAACACAGCTTTGAACCACACAAGTTCAATTATGTGAGAGTTTTTTTTTACAATATAGCCCCAAAAATGTATTTTCTCTTATGATTTTCTTAATAACATTTTCTCTTCTCTAGCTTAATCTATTGTAAGAATACACTATGTAACACACATACAAAAAAAAGGGGGGGGGGCTAATCAACTCTTTATGTTATCAGTAAGGCTTCCAGTCTATTAGTACAGTTTTTGGAGAGTCAAAATTTATACATGGATTTTTGACTGTGTGGTGACACCCCTAACCCCACATTGTTCAAGGGTCAACCGTACCTACTGTCTGACCCTTTCCAGAATGAGTCTGCTGACCACTGGGCCAGGGGACAGCAGTATAGAAAGAAATGGATAGGTTCACCATATACAAGTGGTCCTTCGTTACTTGCAGAATCTGTATTTGCGAATTCACCAACTCACTAAAATTTATTTGTAATCCCAAAATCAGTACTCAGAGCGTGCTTTCACAGTAACTTCCGGACATGCCTTGACACACTGTGTTCCCAGCTGAGGTCAAATGAGGCCATGCTCTGCCTTTTAGTTTCCGCTCTTATACTGTATGCAAGTATACTCTCCACTGTCTGTTTAGTACCATGTGGTCTGCATTTTTTGTGGATTTCGCTGGGGATTTAAAAATGACCCCCAAGCACAGTGCTGAAGGGCAATCTAGTGTTTTTCGATGCAAAAAGGCTGCGATGTGCCTTACAGAGAAAGTACATGTGCTGGTAAGCTTCATTCAAGCATGAGCTAATAGTGCTGTAGCCTTTGAGTTCAATGTTAATGAATTAACACTATACATTAAAGAAGACGTCTCTAAACAGAAGCACACGTAGACAAGGTTATGTATCGATCGGCTGATAAAAATATGACTCGAGGCTTGCAGGCAGCTAACCTAGGAGCAGTGCTTCAGGATTTGCTAATTCATGTTTGTGGCAGCTTTACAGAGCATAACTCTGGCGAGAAACAAGAATGGCTATATTTGGGAGGCAAAAATCAATAAAATTTGGTGATAGATTAAATGTGAAGCAAAATGAAGTCAAGAATGACTCTCGGCTTTCTGATGTCAACTACTAGGTAGAAGATGATGCCATTCATGGAAACAAGGAATTCTGGAAAAGGCACATAATTCAGAGGGTTGGCCAAAATTTTTTTCTTTGTACGTGTTCAATGTGATGCCTGTGGGACATCCAAACAGAGATGTCAGGTCGATCGTTGGCTCTCAGGCTCTGGAACTCAAAAATGTAAATCTAGGTAGAGATACAAGTTTGGGAGTTACTGATATGTATAGATTGTACCCAAAGCCCTTGGAAATGATACATCCCCTGAGAAGAGAGGAACTCCTCCTTCCTGAAGGAAGGGGTGGGTAAACCTAAGTCTTTATCTAGGTGGTTGGATTTGTTTGATACAAAAATACTTTGGGAAGGAACATAATCTGGCGGCACATATCTAGAACCCGAGAAATGTTCACACCCCTTGATTTAGTAATTCTACTTCGGAGAACCTCTCCTGAAATTCAGACACACCGTAATGCTACACTGAATAAACACTGAGGAACATCTCGCGATCGTAAAACCAGAAATAACCGTAACATTTGGGGAATGTTACGCTGGCAAAACTATTGATTTATTTTGCTCTGTGATTTTATCCACAAGATTCTAAGCTTAGAAATTTCAGCTCCTCCAGAGGTTTAATAAATAGCCACGTCTGTTTCTTTCAGGCTTAAAACAAAAACCAAAACCAAAACCACTGGATTAGTTACCTTTATCTACTAAAATGCACACTGCTTCAGGGTAGGGCTGTTCGTCTGTTTTGTTCACTGAAGGCACCTAGAACAGTACCTGGCATGTTGAAAGCGCTCGACAGATTTTTGTTGAATTTAACATCTTAATCACGTAGAATTTATGTTGGCATCATGGTGTGAGGTGGGGACGTCCATTGAGATTTTTCAAATTGCTATCAGATGGCCCCACTCCCGTGTGTTCAGTCGGGCTTCCTTTCCCCCACTGCTTTGTGGCACCTCCTTCATCATCTATTAAATGCTCAGACAACAGGGCCTTCAAGCTGGCTCATGTATTCTGCCCCACTGATGGGCCTGTCAAATTTCGTGCCAAATTTGGGGCGCCTGGGTGGCGCAGTCGGTTGAGCGTCTGACTTCAGCCAGGTCACGACCTCGCGGTCCGTGAGTTCGAGCCCCGCGTCGGGCTCTGGGCTGACGGCTCGGAGCCTGGAGCCTGTTTCCGATGCTGTGTCTCCCTCTCTCTCTGCCCCTCCCCCGTTCATGCTCTGTCTCTCTCTGTCCCAAAAATAAATAAAAAACGTTGAAAAAAAAAATTAAAAAAAAAAATTTTCGTGCCAAATTTGACGTGTTACGGTTTCTTTTAGCACATGGTAGAGCTCACCCCCTTTGCTACACTCCCCTTTCAGGCCTGACTGTTCCATGCCCACTCCCTCATCTCTCAAGAACAACAGAAATCAGTTTCTCAAATTTGGAAACATTTATGTAGTTTTTGATTGAAACAAAGAACAACTGCATTTGGAGGGAAAAAAAAAAACAACAAACAAACCAAAGAAGAACGTATTTCCAAATTTTACTCTCCATCTAGGAAGGGGCTGGGAGGGCTTTTCCACCTTGGGGTGCGAGCTCTACATCCAGGCTGCCTGGGGTCAGCCTCAGCTCTGCCGCTTTGGAGCTGCGGAACCTTCCTGTGCTTCTGTCTAACACAACGGGTAGCAGAACCCACCCTGCAGCCTTGCTACAAGGATTCAATGAATTAATACGTGTGAACCCTTAGAACAGAACCGGCAACGGCTAGGGCTTGTTAGGGACTGGCTGTTATCATCTTCCCATAGCAGTTTTTTCTTAGAGGCCTCAGTGAGATTGTTCTCAGATATTTTATCTGTTTTGCTGCTCAAAGAGGGTTCGTGTCTTGGCTGCCCTTTACTATAATCCAGCGTCTCTGCCAGCCACCACACTAAGTGCTAGGTCACCATGTCAACGTGGCCCTGAAGAAGCAGCAAGTGGGACAGCAGGGCCTCGGGAGTGTGTGGGTGACGCTAATGCTCTAGGACCATCAGCCCCCACCGGGACTGCCCCTTCTCCAAGGGTCCCAGTCATGTATCCCCCTGTCACATATGGCACAGACCCCCTCACCTGTGAGAAGCAAGGTGGCCTTCCGGTCAAGACAAGGGCGCGCTCTGGTATCAGGTGGGGCTCAGGCCCGAGCTCTGACCACTTACTGCTTGAGACCTGAGACACATCAGTTAACATCTCTAAGCCTCAATGGCCTCTTGTGCAAAGACAGAAGATCACAGAGCTTTTCATGTTAATGACAATATATTATTATTGCAAGAATGCTACCTGTCCAGTCTACTCCAGGACCCCAGGGCCAACCTGCATGAATTACAGACTGGCTGGCTCTGGAAGAACCAGAGAAAGGGAGGATGGGGCCTTGGCACTCCCGCAGCAAGAGGCAGGAAGGCCAGGGGCTGGATTTCAGGAAGTTTTGGCCACACAAGGGCAGTAGGACTAAAAATAATGCTCATGTCGGGTCTCTGACTCTCCCTCCTCCAAGGGAAGCTGTAATCAAAACAACTACCACCTCCTTTTAAAGGTTTACTGATTTTTCATTCTGAATACATTCATTCTAAAACAGGGGTTCTCAATCAGAAATGCAAATTCTCCAGCCCCACCCCAGACCTACTGAAACAGAAACTCTGAGGGTGGGGCCCACCGATGTGTTTTAACAAGCCCTCCAGGTGACTGGCAAAGTCCGAGAACCACTTCTCCCGGCAGTTTCCTGCACAAATGGACCCAAAGGGAGGTTCCACGTGCTCCTCCACCTGGACCCTCACACCTGCGAGCGTATCAATGCGAACGCACAGCTAAGACACACAAAGTCAAAGAACAAACAGGTCGGTAAAGCAGCCCGGCTGTGGGCAGACGAGTGGGAAGTAATAAGTAGGCGGAAGCAGAGAGGTGATGTGACATCAAGGAAGGAGAGCCATGCAGAGGCTGTGCCCGTCAAGGGCTCCAACAGACGAAACAGAAAAGCCATACGATTTACTGGGCTCTCTGTCAAGTTTCATTGTGGGAGGAACATACTGGTTATCGAGCTGCCATAGCCAGCAACAGGAAATGGGTCAGTTTCATCAAGTGTGCTTAATGGAGCAACCACAGTAGAAGGTGAAGGCTGAAGAGGAAAAGAAAGGAAAGCTGAGTATCCAGTGAAGCAATCAACAGCCATGACTTGTATAAACAGGAAACGTTTCAAGTGGCCTTTCTTGCCCCAAGTTTCACAGCAAGAAGTCCCCGTATCACCACTGCCCTTAGGATGGGGATGTCCCCCAGGTCAAGGGGTGCGCCACCTCACGGGCTGCGCACTGTCCTCTCCCGACCGTGACCTAGGTCCCTGGGGCCCAGGGAATTCCTGCCCCAAAGGCCTCTCGCCCACTCCCAGGCCTTCCCCAGGGCCCATGGGTACAAGTTCTGGTCATGTCAGTGAGAAAAAAATGACTCTAAACTGTACCTGGGAAATCAGAATTAAAAACAAAGAAAAGAAAAGCTGCTTAGTGACTGGAAGATACTCTGAGGTTCTCTGAAACTCAGCTCAGTTGTACTGTTTTCTCTGTGATTTTTCTGTTTTTGTTAATGAGTAGCTTATGGTGACAAGCTGCAAACCTTCTCAGAGAAACCGAGCAACAACTTCCTAACAGAAGACTCTGAACGCTGGAGCTGAGGGCACGGGGCCTTGCTTTCCTCGGGAACGGGGAAAATCCTGCCTGCGTACGAGCTCAGTGAGACACTGTGGGCCACAGGGGACCTAGGAGAAGCACAGCTCAGCAGCTCCCTTCCGGGTAGGTCTGGGGGGAAAGGCCAGGGCTCTAACAGCCTTGTCCTCCCCGGGTAGGTCAGGGGCTTTGACAGCCTTGCCCCCCCCCCCCCCCCCCCCGGGCAGGTCTGGGGGGAAAGGCCAGGGGCTCCCACAGCCTTGTCCCCCACCACCCCCGGCCCCCAGTAGGCCAGGGCCTCTGACAGCCTTATCCCTTCTGGGTAGGCCAGGGGGGAAAGGCCAGGGGCTCCCACAGCCTTGTGGGAACCATTACCCCCGGCGCTCCGTTTGCTAGTGCAGCCCAGCAAAGCCCCGCTTGGTGTCCCGAGCCTTCTGTGCACACTGCCCTGGGAGACAAGAACCCTGGCTCTGCCTCCCCTCTTCTCTCTAGGCGACATCAGGGCAGCCTCTTCACCTCTCTGGACCTCAGTTTCCTCCTGTGTCAAAGGTCGATACTAATGTGTGAAGATCCCACTGGGTTTCTACTATGACCAATAAGATACTGAAATAGGCTGATCTCCACGTGGAATGTGAGAGAGCCTAGAAAGAGAAGAGATTCTTGGGAAAAACAGAAACAATATCACGGTGTTGCCAACCCCCGCAAGCTTTCCTGATCCTAGGACGCTGCCATAAGGTGTGGGGAGGAAAGTGAAAAAGGACAAATATGTACTGAACCCTCGGGTCAGGCACGCTGCACTTTTTCCTCCGTGACCCCAACAAGGGCCCCGGGTCCGTGTGCACGGTGCTCACACCCTTCCGCTGTAGCACACGGCTTCCCAGCAAGGCTCACCCTCTGGTGGTCTCATTCCACTATGATACTCAGGCCGGGGAAAATTACCTTGTTCAAGTATCATTTTGATTAGATTGGTCCCCTTCTCCACACCATAAAATGTCTCTTGCATTAGAACCCCCTTTAAACCTTTCAACAACTGATCCCAAACACTTCTCGTTCTCATCTACTGGCCTATTTTGTGCCTACCACTCCAGCCAAGCAAAAATTACTTTGCAAATGAATTCCATTATGCTCTCTGCTTATTCACCTTGTTATGCTGGCACGGGAGTTTTGACTGCTCCTGTAGCCTCTTGGCGTAGGAATACCTCGCTTATCCGACATCCTCGGGAATAAGCTGACCCACGAAACTGATCTACCTAAATTCATTGCCCATCGTCCAGAAATTTAACCCTGTAAGCGGCCTCAAATCCTTTTGGAAGTAAGTCACGGTGTGATTAAACGGGTTTCTTCATTTTAACTATTTTCTAAAGGAAACACTGCTGCACTGCATGAGAGAGAACCTCCCAGTCGCGGCCAACGGAACATGACGAATATCGATTAATCTCTCCCTGATGGTGCGGGTCATACTTAATGAGTAACAGTAACCGTACTGTGCTGGGGCTGCAAATGTAAGCGGTTCAGGGGATAAAGCTGAACGCGTGCACGCGTGTGCTCTCGCTCTGCCTGTAACGAGTTCCCCTGGAACTTACTTTCCGGCAGAAGTTGCTATCAGCCCGGATTCTGGTGAGTAGCTGCAGTCACACAGAACTCAGGAGGGTGTAACTTGCTGCCTTTCTGCACAATTTCAGAACTTACATGCTGGTTTTTGTCAAGAGCTCTATAAATTCTTCATTAGAGAGGGGGAAAAAAAAAAGAATATACTTCAACAATCAGCAAACCAGAGTTTTCCAAATCTCCTGACCATATGACTTTTAAGAGGACTGCAGGCACAGGTACCGTTGAAATTTGCTTCTTTAAAAAAAATTTTTTTTTTAATTTTTTTAACGTTTTTATTTATTTTTGAGACAGGGAGAGACAGAGCATGAACAGGGGAGGGTCAGAGAGAGGGAGACACAGAATCTGAAACAGGCTCCAGGCTCTGAGCTGTCAGCACAGAGCCTGATGCGGGGCTCGAACTCACAGACCGCGAGCCACCGACTCGCGACTCACCGACTGAGCCACCCAGGCGCCCCTAAAAAAAAATTTTTTTTTAATGTTTATTTATTTTTCAGAGATACACAGAGTGCGTGTGGGGGAGGGGCAGAGAGAGGGAGACACAGGCTCCGAAGCAGGCTCCACGCTCCGAACCATCAGCACAGGCCCCAACGCAGGGCTTGAACTCATGAACCGTGAGATCACGAGCTGAGCTGAAGTAGGACGCTTAATGCACTGAGCCACCCAGGCGACCTGAAATTTGCTTCTTTAATACTTTATGAAACTAGAAGTTCTACAGAGAACTGGCATGCTAAGCTCTTGGAAAAATCATTTTATATTGTGAATAATAACTCTGTAGGTTGAATCAGTGAGGTAATACTGATACGGAGGAAAATGGTAAAAATACAGAAACAAACCTTCCTTTGTCAGGATGCAATCTATAACTGCATGAACCCAAAGTGCTTTTCTTCCCAATGTTACAGCAGCTTCCGCAGCGATCTTTTCCTGAGGATAGGTACCACCAACGGAAGGAAAATGCCCTTGTTCGCTCACATATTAGCCTGTATTCTTTTTGTGACAGTAAAGGTTTTATAAAGTCTACAGCATTAGCACATGCAAGAGTCCATCAATCTTCATTCTGCTTAAACACAGTGGCATTTAATTAATCAGAACCTACTAGAGCAAAAGAAGTTAGGCAAGAATTGCCAAAACAGACCACTTTCAAAACACTACAAATCTCTTCAGTGCCATGTGTAGAAATAAGTGACTGTAAAAACCACAAAATTATTTTCCAGTTTTCAAGGTTTGCTTTTTTTTTTTTTTTTTGTATCGGCAACTATTTTACTGGCTTACTTTCTAATGGGAGAGTCACTCATCAGAAAGTCCCAAGTTGAATGGCCTTGTCCATCAGAATCTTTGGCCTTTTCTGTGGGCTTTAGACCAAAGGCGGGGAGGAATAGCAGCTGACTTGTAGCTGCTCTCACAAATGCCTCGCTTACTTGTCACAGAGAACCCAGAAAAACAGGTATGGCTTTAGCTGACTCAGAATCTGTAGAGAATTTGACAAACTGTCCTTTCTAAACCTGGATGAACTGATATTACACTGAATCATCAAGATTCTTCTGTGTAATCTCTTCTCTTCTTTCAAGAGCAGTGCACCTTCATACACTCATGTCCTCTGCATTCTGTTGGTCGGATGTGTAGGAGAGTAAATAAGATTCTGAGGAGCTGGAAGTAGAGGGTAAATGAATGCAAAGGGATCCAGCAGACGCCGAGTCAAGCGGAAGGTGGCGCTGTTGGGGGAGGGATGGCTACCCGTGCCACAGAAGGAACTCGAAGACTCGGGACTGAGGTGAAGCGAGCTGTTAGTTACCAATCCAGCGCTGGTGTATGTAAGTTATTACTTAGATATATTAAAGGAAGAGTCAATTCAACAAATATTTATGAAGTGCCTACGAGGTTTCACGGACTGCACAGCTACTGTGGGGGGTGCAAAGATGAATCAGATTTGGTTCCTGCCCTCTAGGGGTTCCCGGTGATGCAAGAAGCCTGAAGTCATTTTTCTTATGTACACTGTACTAATGAGACCATTATTAAAGAACTGCATTCAGTTTCGACCACCACCATTTTTTTTTTTAATGTGGAGAAACTAGAGAGAGTTCAGAGAAGGGAGGGGACACAGAACAGGCTCTGTGGGGAAAGAGCGGAACAGACCCAGTTATTATCTTCAAATATATGAAAGGTTTTAGAGAAAGGAACTGAGTAAAAGAAAACAGGTTTGAACGATGGCAGCGGAGAACTGGTGGGCCCAGGAATTTTTTTGGCAATCCAGTTACTAGAATCCTGGAATTGGTCACTGAGGGGGGTTCCTAGTGTGGCTCTTCCCTGGGCGCGAGGGGGGAGGGGGGGTTGGGAGGTTGTTTTGATGAACTGACGATTTCAAGTCATGGACACTGACGCTCCTGAAGGCAGGAGGGATGAACTACATTTCTCCTGAGGTCCTCTCCTGCCCTGGGTTCTACGCTCCTGAGTGGCAGAGCCGGGTTTTCTTCTCCCACAATTCCCTGAGGGATCTATATCCCTACCAATAAGTACCACAACACAAGATCTCATCCAGGCAGCCAGGCCAGAAATTAATTCTCCAAAAGCCACGGCCGATGCAGGGGTCCGCTTGGTCCACTCACAGCACAACCCGTAGCCTTAAAGAACAAAAAGTCTCCCAGGGGCGGGTGTGCAAATTAGAAACATATTTGCATTTACAAGGATACAAAATATAAGAAAAGAGGAAGCAGTGGTAACTAGGGATGGTGATTTCTAAGGAAATTTGTAACAGGGATTTCCTACATTCAGAAAGACTTGTTTGATCCAAATTCAACATTTTTCAAAGAGAAAAATGGGGAAACGAGGCCTTCCCTATACAGCTTGAGAAACACTCGCACGTTAAGAATTAAAAACTGGCGCGCACACGCATCCCCCAAAAAGCATTCCATCTTGAGTCAGGCCACGGTCCGGTGAGCCCACGTGTACTTTTGACTTTCGCTTCCCATACCTCCTGGACTCCTCGAGGACAACAGCCCCTACGTAAATGCTTGTTAAGTGAATTCATTAAAGATGCGCCCTGTCTGCAGAGCGAGGGGGACAGTGCCCAGCTCGTGGGGCTGTTAGGACAGTGAGTCAATGTGAGTGGGGGGGTGCAGCACATTCTAAGTGGCACATAAGTCACACTTCCCGCTATGAACTTCAGGCACCTCGGTTTCTTTTAGAAGAAAAATAAAGACCTCCCTATACTCCAGCTTTTCAGTTTTCTCCCCCCCTGCTCACCCCACCGCCCCCCCCCCCCACACACACAGAGTATCACCAAATTAGATGGAACTATTGCGAGTTCGGGCCTTTCACGTTCACGCTCTATCGGTGGTTATACAAAGTCGGCTGGCGTTATTCTGAATCCCGTCTCTGACGGCAACCTCAAGGGCTTGAATTGTCATCACAAGACTACCGGAAAGCCCTGGCAAATTACACGTTCAGAGAACAATAAAAAAATGGTCACATATCATACCCTCTTGATCATCACTACTTTGTTCCTTAGAAACCTCAAAGGTGGTTCCCTGAGGTTGGTCTCTACGGGGGGGGGGGGGGGAAGAGAAATGAGGAAACATAAGAAAATTAAATATGAAGACAGGAGCAGCTGTAACGTGCATAAAGCACCAAGTTTTCTTCTGTAGGAAAAGTGTGTCAAACGCACGATGAGCCAGACGCCGGCGTGGGGCTGGGTGCGTGCCGCCCCTCTTGAGGCTGGCGAGCAGACTGGCTGCACCCTTTCCCCGCCTGCCCCCTGGGTTAGGAAGGGATCCGGGTTAGGGCTGAAGGTTATCTTTCATGCTTTGGGATACTTTCCCACAGGCACAGCTGCAGCCCCTGAAACTCTGCTCTAACGGTTTGTTTCCTCATTTTTAAAGTGGCATAGAATGTGAGAAATTCTCTACCTGAAACCGGCAGAAACTCAGTGGGAACAGAACTCTAGAAAGGTCACAGAGGGGGTCAGAAAGGCTCTTTCTTGCGTGGCCGTGGGGGGTTTATTGTCGCTGGTGCCCAAACTGGAAGAGGAAAAGCAGGAGATTAATAATTGAAATGTTGCTATTATTGGTTTTCCAAACTATTTGTGGGTTATTCTTTCCCTGGAGTCATCATGCCTGTAAGCAGTGCAAAAACACAGAAAAATTAAAAAATTTAAAAAAAAAGAGGGATTTAACACGCACAGAGAAAATGCCTACAGCCAGGCGCTTTACATATACTCCTTGCTAATGGAGTCCTCGTACAATCCAATAAGGCTTCCAACAGAACAAAACAAAACAAAGCTCAGAGAAGTTCAGTAACATGTCCAAAGTCGTACAGCCAGATTCAAAGCCAGGTTTCTCGGATCTAAGCACTGTGCCACACTGTCTGGAATTGAGGATAAAATTAATGACCCTTGCTTCACTACTCAAATGTGGTGCGAATGAAAACAATATTTATACTTACTCATTTTAAAAATACAAAACACAAACACAGGAAAAGATATTTTAGAACGTGTGTCATCAAATTCTTTTAATGGAAGATGATTCAGAATCCATTTCTTGGTAGGCATTTTGGTAGGTGTCTTTAGACCTATCTGATGAGAGATTTCAGTACGACAGTTCTGGGAAGTCTGACTGTGTAAGCCAATACTAATTGACGTGACATATCTCAGGTATGGTGGGATGTAATTAACTTGGAATGTAGGGTCCCCTAGTTCAGAACCCCTGGCAATACAGACCTATGTGATTGGCCTTTGCACTACATATTGAAAAAAAGCCTTGCTAAGCAAGTTGATGGAGTAAACACAATTGCAAGGCAAATGTTTAACTTTCTAAAGAAAATAAACCTTTTCAAAGAAGTTTACCTTAACCAGTACCAAGTTACTGAAAATTAATGCGCTATTTAAAACCTAACCTTAAAAGCGAGAAGTGCAAGCCTGGTAACACTTGGCTACCCATTAATTCGGATTATCACACATACCCAGAGACGGCATTTCTCTCTCAAGAGCTGGCACTTCAGAATGCCCCACGGTTGCATTCAGGCCTTGACCCAGTATCCCCGCCTGGGGCAAGTGCACCCCATTTAAACAAACAAGTGCACTCCTGAATCCCAGCAGAAATACCTCACCTGTCACTGTACTTCTCCTTAGAAGAACCCCGTGTTCGTTTTTTTAGTAGCTCGAAAACGATTAGACATCGCTCTTCTTGGTGACTTCCCCAGGAAAAAGCCCTACTCCTTCAGGATAGACACAGGGAGTCCGTGCATTGTGACCGGGATATGGTGAAAACCAGGCTCACTGAATGCAGCGGATGTCGCCAAGGAGGGGAAAAGGAGGTCACGGGAGTCTTAGAAGCACTCGTCACACGAAATGAATGTAGGTTCCAGCAATACAATCCTTTATAGCGGTCACCTGTCTGTTTCAGAACATGACCAACAGTCTCCTTCAAGAAAGACCCAGGCCTGAGCGTGTGAGGCTGGACTGGTTGAGAAGGGGAGAGGAGAGAGAACAGAAAAAGGATAGAGATGCACAGAAACTCCAGCAGAATCAAAGGGTACAAAGTGCGGCAACAAGGCGAGACTGAGTGAAACCCAGGGCTGAAAGAGGTGACCAGGGAGGTCACCTGCCACAGGGAATGAAGCTTGCAAATAAAAACAGCGAGCTCCTGAGACCTTTGAGACCCATGATCGTTCTTAACCCTTAACACCTTACCCACCCACGATTCTTTATCTGGCATCATGCACTAAAAGAATAACTTAAAAAACACTGGAGTCAGAACCGGAGGGCCACGTCTTAGCCCCGGGGGTATGGCCTACATTCCGTATGGATTTGGAACGGAAAGGAACAGGAGGAGAACAGCACAGTTCCCAAGCCGGCTTTCTACAAAGTTGACAAAATACATCCCAACCCACATACCCAGCCCCTCCTAAAAGGGAAAGCAGCCGTTTACTATAGTTCTGAATTCATTGCCAAGTTCCTTCTCTAATGCTCACCCGGAGTGTCCAGCAGAGGGAGTCTCAAGGAGGTACTTAATAAAGAGAAAATTGTTTCATTTTAACACTCCATAGACAGTGGGAGCATTGACTGTAGCCCCCTCCCATAGACACAGACGAACAATGAAGGCCCGACATGGGCTCTCCTAGCATGTTCACAGAGCCACTGGCTCGTTCTATTCTGCGTGGTGGAGTGATCAGAAATTTCGTTTTGTTTTGTCGAATGGTTAAATGGACCTTGTGTTCTTCAGAATCAAAGAGGAAAGCCCCTGGAATAACATCTCTCTGTTGCCTTCTAAACAGCCCCTTTGTTTCTAAGAGAGTCTGAAAAAAAATATTTACAGTCCATAGGTTATTTACAGCCTCATTATCCAGGGCCTGACTGGTAACTTTATTCCATCCAGAAACCAAATTCATTTGGAGCCCTGGAACTAATAACAGATTTTCTTTTCAGATAAGTTTTTTTTTTTTTTTTTAATCTGCCTCTTGTAACAGAGATAAAACTATTAATGCGTTCCCTGTCTCACTCGCCAGCACTGTTCCCGGGATTTATAGAAGGATTAAAACCTCCTCTCCCCGCCCCTCCTCTCTGCTCCACACAAACCCTTTCCCCTCTCATTTGCTATTTCATCCACAGAATATCTGAACAAAACCGAAAGAAAGCCAGATGGACTGACGCTAAAAGTATGTAAAGGCTGCTATTTCAATGATTTCATGAGAAAAACATTTTCACGATGAAATGACTGAAAAAAATCGGGCACCCTTTGGTTTAAAATTCCTCCTACTACAAGCACACAAAAACACACCGAAGTGTAAAAACTTAGTTGATTCTGGTTTGATTTCTGGCTGGAAGCTGACAAGAACCGACTGGAGAGAAGCGAAACGGAGAGGGAGGGCAAGGGGAGTGGAGTGCTTTTTGCCCTCCGTGCTTTTCTTTCTTCCTAAAGACAGTCACATCGGGAAAATGACCCCACGCCAGGTGAAGGTGCACCGCGCAGGTTGAGCCAGACCCACCGACGGAAACGTCTCGGCCGCCTCCCCCCCCGAGCCCCCCCCCACCCCGACTTGAAAAGCTCAACTACATTTTCCCTTCCACACGCTAATGCGGGGAGATTTTAGCCAATTTCATTGTTCTGCCTGGGTCTGAAATGGACTTTTCATCCGTACCCCCGTCTCATCACCTAGCCCCATACATACATTCCCATCCGACAGCCCCCCCCCCCCC